>NC_091001.1:1842500-2090000 GCF_041146395.1 Eulemur rufifrons
CAGTCTGGCGGCTTGTTTTTATTAGGCCCAGAGAGGAGAAGTGGGCATGTGTGTGGCAGGTGAAAAGTGCTGATCCTCTTTCAGTCTTAGGGTGAAAGAGGATCAGCAGTTTTCAGCCCGTTTCTTTAAGAATCCTTTGATTCATCACCTGGCAATCTACCATGGTTCTCTGGATCCCTCAATGCGTGGGACCCTTTAACTGGATACTTCCAAGAATTATGCTGCAGAGCTTTTGAAATAACCACTACGTGGAGAATTATTTGCCAGTTTTTGCAGCACCTTTCACCATAATTGTGACAAGGTTCGTCTCTGCCTCCTTAAACCAAGCTGGCTGCCATGGACAAAACCATGCTGAGGCCTACCTCACTTGGTATTGCCTATACTTGGTACTGGAGCCTGGCAAGAAGCCAGTCTTTTAAGTATCATTCCACCAACCTTTTTCCATTGTTTTAAAAGGCAGAGCACCTTTTGCCAGTTAGCATAAGAATGAGTTGCTGGAGGGCACGTTGTTGTGTGGGGTCAGGTGGTGTGTGAGGGGGCAGGCGCTCTGCCAGTCCAGTGTTTTTTTTTTTTTTTTTTTTTTTATCCTCAGAGAGGAGAAGTTGGCATGTGTGCAGCAGGTGAAAAGTGCGGATCCTGTTTTAGTCTTAGACTGAAACAGGATCCACATTTTCTGCCCGTTCCTTTAAGAATCATTTGACTCTTCTTCCGTGAATCCACCATGGTTCTCTATAACCCTCTATGCGTGGCCCCAGGTAACTAGCTGGTTCCAAGAAGTATGCCATAGAGCTTTTGAAATAACCACTACGTGGAGAATTATTTGCCAATTTTTGCAGCACCTTTCACCATAATTGTGACAAGGTACTTCTCTGCCTCCTTAATCCCAAGATGGCTGCCAGGGAAAAAACTATGCTGAGGCCTAGCTCACTTGGTGTTGCCGATACTTGGTACGGGAGCGTGGAATAAAACCAGTCTTTCAAGTATCATTCCACCATCCTTTTTCCATTATTTTAAAAGGCATAGCACCATTTGCCAGTTAGCATAAGAATGAGTCACTGGAGGGGACGTTTTTGTGTGGGGCCGTGTGGTGTGTGTGGGGGGGGCAAGCCCTCTGTCAGTCCAGTGGTTTGTTTTTATTATGCCCAGAGAGGAGAAGTGGGCATGTGTGTGGCAGGTGAAAAGTGCGGATCCTGTTTCAGACTTAGACTGAAACAGGATCCGCACTTTTCAGCCCGTTCCTTTAAGACTCCTTTGATTCATTCTCAATGATGGTGGAATGGTGGTGACCTCCTGGATTCGTGCTCCTGGAGTGGAAGGCATGGGTCTCCCACTGCCACAACCCTAGAGGTTCACTTCCCCACAAGAACGGTGGTGTGAATCCATGGAGAATCAGCGTGGGACAGAGAGAGAGAGCAAGAAAAGACTGAGGTGATTAGGGAAATAAATCACCAAAATCTGGAGAGTGCGGGATGGCCAATAGAGAAGGGAGCACGGGACAGCTGTACCCACCTCACCAGAGAGTGGGGTGGGTTCAGCCCCACAGGAAAGCATCTTGTTCCCCCTCTGACCTCCACACCCACTCAATTGAGGATCTGCCTGAAGTCGGTGCAGAATCGCCACGGGAGATGTGGGGCTCTGCAGAGAGGAGACATTGGCAGGAGGCATTTTGGACCCTGGAGTGCTGTGCGCAGCTGACGCACCTAGCAACTGTCTCCTATACGTGGGCGGTGGGGCTGCTTTGGTCCCGGCTCTAGCAGACGCCAAACTGCCTCGTATAGGTGGGCGGCTGGATTCTCCCGCTCCCCGGCTCCTCTGGCCTCTGCCGGTCCCTGAGCATTCAACCCCAGTGACAGTGATCTGCAGACGGGCGGCCGCCATTGTCGGGGTCCACAGCCTAAACGCTGAGGAGCGATTGGGTACCGGGCGGCTCCCTGGGCGGCTCCCTTCCCTAGTCCACGGACCCTGACTAGGAGCTCCACCTTTGTGTGAACACTGAGTGGTTCCCCAGTCACGAGAGAGTGGAGCGTGGACCTTGCAGACATTGGGGTGGGGCAGACCATCTCCCGCGGGAACTGCAGTGGCTGGGGCGCTGGGCGAATGAGGGCACCGCTCCACTCTCCCTATCCACTGTCTTTCTTGCAGAGAGAGACAGAAGCCACCTCGGGAGAGGAAGAGGGGCAGCCCCCCCAGCGGAGCTAGCAAAATCCTGAACAATATGTGAAGGGCTCCCCCTAGTGACAGAGGAGGCAGCTTACCTGGCACTCACAGTGTGCCCCTATCCAGACTAAAGCTGAAAGAAGGGATCTTAAGGATTCATTCAGATGGGAAGGGCTCAGCGAAGGAACTCTAGGAGTATAAAGAATCAAGCTGAAACCATGCCCTCAAAGAGGATTACTAGTTCTCCACCAATTAACACAAAGCAGATTCCAAATAGCAACATGTCACAGGAAGAATTTCAAACATGGATCATAAATACGCTGAACATTATGCAAGAAAAAATGGATAATCAACACAAAGAAACCACAAAAAAGATCCAGGACTTGGAAGAAAAATTCACCAAAGAAATTGAAATACTGAAGAAAAATCAAACTGAACTCCTGGAAATGAAAAATTTATTCAAGGAGCTACAAAACACAGTGGAAAGTCTCAAGAGCAGGGTAGATCAAACAGAAGAAAGAATCTCAGAGATCGAAGATAACACTTTCCAATTAAATAAGGCAGTCACAGAGTTAAAACAAAGAAACATGAGAAATAATCATAGTCTACAAGAAATGTGGGATTATGTAAAGAAGCCTAACGTGAGAGTTATCGGCATTCCTGAGGGTGAAGAAGACAATAAGCAAGGGTTGAATAAAGTATCTGAAGATATAATTGAGGAAAATTTCCCAGGCCTTGCCAAATCTCTAGATACACAGGTTCAAGAAGCTCAAAGAACCTCTGAGAGATTCATACCAAATAGGAAGACACCACGTCATGTAGTTATCAGACTGACCAAAATATCCACTAACGAGGCCCTTCTTCAATCTGTAAGGAGAAAAAAACAAGTAACATACAAAGGAAAGCCCATCCGAATCACGCCAGATTTCTCAACTGAAACCTTACAAGCAAGAAGAGATTGGAGCCCCATTCTCACTCTTCTGAAACAGAATAATGCCCAGCCTAGAATCCTGTACCCAGATAAGCTCAGTTTTATATATGAAGGTGAAATTAAGACATTCTCAGATAAACAAAAACTCAGAGAATTCACCAAGACAAGAGCAGCTTTCCAAGAAGTATTCAAAACAGAGTTACACGTGGTCCAGCACAAGAAGGACCTTCGAATGTAACACTAATCAAGAGATAAATATGAAAACACAGTTATCATAATGGCTCAAGAGAGAAAACAGATCAATGAAATTCAACCCAACATGAGGAACAGCAATCTGTCTCGCTTATCAGTTCTCTCATTAAATGTGAATGGATTGAATTCCCCACTCAAGAGACATGGACTGGCCCGATGGATAAAAAAGATATAAGCCAAGTATCTGCTGTCTTCAGGAAACTCATCTAACCTGCAAGGATGCATTTAGACTGAAAATAAAAGGGTGGAAATCAATATTCCAAGCAAATGGAACCCAAAAGAAAGCTGGCGTGGCAGTTCTAATCTCCGATAACGTAGTTTTTAAGTCAACAAAAGTAAAGAAAGACAAAGATGGTTACTATATACTGGTGAAGGGTACAATTCAACAAGAAGACATAACTATACTTAACATATATGCACCCGATCTAGGTGCACCCAGATTCATAAAGCAAACCCTACTTGATCTGAACCAAATGATAGATAACAACACTTTAGTAGCCAGAGATTTTAACACGCCACTGACAGTTCAAGACAGATCCTCCAAACAAAAAATAAACAAAGAAATATTGGACGTATATAGAATGCTAGAACAAATGGGCCTGACTGACATCTACAGGACATTCTACCCAAATACCACTGAATATAAGTTCTTCTCATCAGCTCATGGGACATTCTCCAAGATTGACCATATCTTAGGACATAAAGCATGTCTTAAAAAATTTAAAAATATAGAAATAATACCATGCAGCTTCTCGGATCACAGTGGAATAAAAGTAACAATGAACCCTAACAGAAATCCTCATTTCTACTCAAAGTCATGGAAGCTAAATAACCTTCTCCTGAACAATCATTTTATAAATGAAGAAATCAAGTCAGAAATCAAAAGATTCTCTGAATTAAACGACAAAGGAGATACAACTTATCAAAATCTGTGGGACACAGCTAAAGCAGTCCTGAGAGGAAAATTTATTTCCATAAATGCCTATACCAAAAAGACAGAAAACTTACAAATAGACAATCTAATGAATAGACTCAAAGAGCTGGAGAAGAAAGAAGAGACCAAACCCAAACCCAGCAGAAGGAAATTATTAAGATTAAATCAGAACTAAATGAAAAGGACCATAAGGGAGATTAAACCAAACCATAACGGAGATTAATAAAACCAAAAGTTGGTTCTTTGAAAAAATAAACAAAATCGACACACCTCTGGCTAAACTAACCAAGAGCAGAAAAGAAAAATCTCTTATAACCTCGATCAGGAACACGAAAGGAGTAATCACGACTGATGCCACAGAGATACATGATATCATCTATGAATTCTACAAAAATCTTTATGCACACAAATTAGAAAACCTGGAGGAAATGGACAAATTCTTATAAACACACAGCCTTCCCAGGCTCAACCAGGAAGACACAGAATTCCTGAATAGACCGATATCTAGATCTGAAATTGAAACAGCAATAAAAAACCTTCCCAAAAAGAAAAGCCCTGGACCAGATGGGTTCACACCTGAATTCTACCATACCTACAAAGAAGAACTGGTGCCCATCGTACATAAACTATTCTCCAATATAGAGAAGGATGGGATTCTCCCCAACACTTTTTACCAAGCCAACATAATCCTGATACCAAATCCAGGAAAGGATGCAACTAAAACAGAGAACTATAGACCAATTTCTCTTATGAATATAGATGCAAAAATTCTCAATAAAATTCTAACAAATCGAATCCAAGTGCTTATCAAAAAAATAATCCATCACGACCAAGTGGGCTTCATCCCAGAGATGCAGGGATGGTTTGACATATGGGAATGTAATTCATCACATAAATAGAAGCAAAAATAAAGATCAGATGATCCTCTCAATAGATGCAGAGAAAGCATTTGACAAAATTCAACACCCTTTTATGATAAGAACACTTAACAAAATAGGCATAGATGGGGCCTATATAAAAATGATACAAGCCATATACGACAAACCCTCAGCCAACATCATACTGAATGGGGAAAAACTGAAAGCATTCCCACTTCAAACTGGAACCAGACAAGGCTTACCACTGTCCCCATTACTTTTCTACATAGTATTGGAAGTCCTTGCAAGAGCTATCAGGCAAGAGAGCAGAATCAAGGGAGTTGAAATAGGGACAGAAGAGATCAAACTCTCACTCTTTGCTGATGATATGATGTTATATCTATAAAACCCCAAGGTTTCAACCAAGAGACTCCTGGAATTGATCAATGAATTCAGTAAAGTCTCAGGATAGAAAATCAATACACACAAATCAGAGGAATTCATATATGCCAATAACAGTCAAATGGAAAACCAAATTAAGGACTCAATACCCTTCAAAATAGCAACAAAGAAAATAAAATACCTAGGAATTTATTTAACTAAGGAGGTAAAGGACCTCTATAGGGAGAACTATGAAACACTGAGGAAGGAAATTGCAGAACATGTAAATAGGTGGAAAACCATACCATGCTCATGGATCGGTAGAATCAACATTGTTAAAATGTCTATACTGCCCAAAGTTATCTACAGATTCAATGCAATCCTTATTAAATTACCAACATCTTTTTTCACAGACATAGAAAAAATAATTTTACGCTTTGTATGGAACCAGGGAAGACCCCGTTTAGCAAAAGCAATCTTAAACAACAAAAACAAAATGGGAAGTATTAATTTGCCAGACTTCAAACTATACTACAAGGCTGTGGTTCTTAAAACAGCCTGGTACTGGCACAAGTGCAGGGACACAGACCAGTGGAACAGAACAGAAAATCCCAATATAAAACCATCCTCATATAGCCATCTAATCTTTGACAAAGCAGACAAAAACATACTCTGGGGAAAAGATTCCTTATTTAATAAATGGTGCTGGGAAAACTGGATATCCACATGTAGAAGACTAAAACAGGACACACAAAAATCAAATCACAGTGGTTAACAGACTTAAACCTAAGGTCAGAAACTATTAGAATTCTAGAAGAAAATGTAGGAAAGACTCTTACAGACATTGGCCTAGGCAAAGAATTTATGAAGAAGACCCCTAAAGCAATCACAGCAACAACAAAAATAAATAAATGGGACCTGATCAAATTAAAAAGCTTCTGCACAGCCAAAGAAACAGTCACGAGAGTAAATGGACAACCTACAGAATGGGAAAAAATTTTCGCATACTACACATCAGATAAAGGACTGATAACAAGAATCTATTTAGAACTCAGAAAAATCAGTAAGAAAAAATCAAACAACCCTATCAAAAAGTGGGCAAAGGACATAAATAGAAATTTTTCAAAAGAAGATATAAAAATGGCTAACAAACATATGAAAAAGTGTTCAACATCTCTAATCATCAGGGAAATGCAAATCAAAACCACAATGAGATATCACTTAACTCCAGTAGGAATGGCCTTTATCAAAAAGTCCCAAAACTATACATGTTGGTGTGGGTGTGGCGAGATAGGTACATTCATAAACTGCTGGTGGGACTGTAAACTAGTGCAGCCCCTGTGGAAAGCAATGTGGAGATACCTTAAACAGATTCAAGTAGACCTACCATTCGATCCAGCAATTCCATTATTGGACATCTACCCAGAAGAACAAAAGTCATTCTATAAAAAAGACACCTGCACCTGAATGATTATAGCAGCACAATTCACAATCACAAAGATGTGGAAACAACCCAAATGCCCATCAATTCATGAATGGATTAGCAAAATGTGGTATATGTATACCATGGAATATTACTCAGCTATTAGAAATAATGGCGATATGGCATCTCTTTGGTTCTCCTGGAGAGAGCTGGATCCCATTCTATTAAGTGAAGTATCCCAAGAATGGAAAAATAAGCACCACATGTACTCACCAGCAAATTGGTTTCCCTGAGTGCACATTTGGGAACAACACCAATTGGGTATCGGACAGAGGTTGGGGCCGGGTGGAAGGGATGGGTGTATACCTACTTGATGAATGTGATGTGCACTGCCTGGGGAATGGACACCCTTCAAGTTCTAACTGGGGGGGATGGGGTGGGGGAGAGGAGGGGTGCACACCTACATGATGAATGTGATGTGCACTGACTAGGGAATGGACAAAATTGAAGCTCAGAATCGGGGGAAAGGGGAGGCATGGGGAATGTATATAGCCTGATCTTTTGTACCCCCATAATGAGCTAACAAACAAACAAACAAACAAAAAAGAATCGTTTGATTCATCAGCTGGGAATACACCATGGTTCTTTAAAGACCTCTATGCGTGGGCCCAGGTAACTGGCAAGTTCCAAGAAGTATGCCACAGAGCTTTTGAAATAACCACTACGTTGAGAATTATTTGCTAGTTTTTGCACCACCTTTCACCATAATTGTGATAAGGTTGGTCCGTGCCTCCTTCAACCCAAGATGGCTGGGGCGGACAAAAGTATGCTGAGGCCTAGTTCACTTGGTGTTGCCGATAGTTGGTACTGGAGCCTGGCAAGAAGCCATGTTATTAAGAGTCATTCCACCATCCTTTCTCCATCATTTTAAAAGGCAGAACACCTTTTTCCAGTTATCATAAGAATGAGTTGCTGGAGGGGACGTTTTTGAGTGGGGTCGGGTGGTGCGTTGAGGGGAAGGCTCTCTGTCTGTCTGGTGGTTTGTCTTTATTATGCCCAAAGAGGAGAGGTGGGCATGTGTGTGGCAGGTGAAAAGTACGGATCCTGTTTCAGTCTTAGACTGAAACAGGATCCGCACTTTTCAGCCAGTTCCTTTACGAATCCTTTGATTCATCAGCTGGGAATCCACCATGGCTGTCGAGACCCCTCTATGTGTGGGTCCAGGTAACTGGCTAGTTCCAAGATGTATGCCGCAGAGCTTTGGAAATAACCACTACATTGAGTATTATTTGCCAGTTTTTGCAGCAACTTTCACAATGATTGTGAAAAGGTTAGGCAGTGCATCCTGAAACCCAAGCTGGCTTCCACAGAAACAACTACGGTTAGGCCAATCTCCCTTGGAGTTGCCGATAATTGGTACTGGTCCGTGGCAAGAAGCCATTCCTTTAAGTATCATTCCACCTTCCTTTCACAACTATTTTAAAAGGCAGAGCACCTATTGCCATTTAGCTTAAGGATGAGTCGCTGGAGGAAACGTTTTTGTGTGGGGTGGGAGAGGCAGAGCCAGGCCCTCTGTCAGTCCAGTGGTTTGTTTTTATTATCCCCGGAGAGGAGAAGTGGACATGTGTGTGGCAAGTGAAAAGTGTGGATCCTGTTTCAGTCTTAGACTGATACAGGATCGGCACTTTTCATCCTGTTCCTTTAAGAATCCTTTGCTTCATCAGCTGGGAATCCACCATAGTTCTCTACACCCCACTATGTGTGGACCCACTTAACAGGCTAGTTCAAAGAAGTATGCCACAGAGCATTTGAAATAACCACTACCATGGAAATTATTTGCCAGCTTTTCCAGCACTTTTACCATAATTTTGATAAGGTTCATTTGTGCTTCCTTAAACCCTAGATGGCTTCCATGGACAAACCTATACTGAGGGTTCTCTCGCTTGGTGTTGCCAATACTTGGTACGGGAGTCTGACAAGAATCCAGTCTTTTAATTATCATTGCCCCATCCTTTCTCCCTTATATTAAAAGGTGAGCAACTTTCGGCAGTTAGCATAAGGATGAGTCAACGGAGGGGACGTTTTTGGGTGGGATCGGGGTGGTTTGGGGGACAGTCCCTCTGTCAGTCTGGTTGTTTGTGTTTATTATGCCCAGACAGGGAAGTGGATATATTTGTGGCAGGTGAAATGTGCGGATCCTGTTTCAGTTAGACTGAAACAGTATCCGCACTTTTCAGCCGGTTCCATTAAAAATCCTTTGATTCATCAGCTGGGAATCCACCATGGTTCCTTAGAACCCTCCATGCATGGGCCCATGAACTGGCCTGTACCAAGATGTATGCTGCACAGCTTTTGAGATAAACACTACGTGTAGAATTATTTGCCAGTTTCTGCAGCACATATCACCATAATTGTGATAAGGATCGTCTGTGCCTCCTTAAACACAAGATGGCTGCCAGGGAGAAAACTATGCTGAGGCCTAGGTCACTTGGATTTCACGACACTTGTTACTGGAGGCTGGAAGGAGGCCATTCTTTTAAGTATCATTCCACCATACTTTCCCCATTATTTTAAAATGCACGGAAACCTTTGCAAGTTAGCATAATAATTAGTAGCTGGAGGGGACATTTTTATTTGTGGGGTCGGTGTGGGTGGGGGGCGCAGGCCCTCTGTCAGTTCGCTGGATGGTTTTTATTTGCCCCAGACCGGAGAAGTGGGCATGTGTGTGGCAGGTAAAAAGTTCGGACCCCGTTTCTGTCTTAGACTGAAACAGAAACCGCACTTTTCACCCCGTTCCATTAAGAATCCCTTGCTTCATCAGCTGGGAATCCACCATGGGCCTCTAGACTGCTCTATGCGTGGGCCCAGTTAACTGGCTAGTTCAAAGAATTATGCCGCAGAGCTTTTCAAGTAACCACTACCATGAGAATTACTTGACCGCTTTTGCAGCACCTTTCACCATAATTGTGATAAGGTTCATCTGTGCCTCCTTAAACCCAAGATGGCTGCCAGGGACAAACGTGTGCTGAGGCCTAGGTGACTTGCTGTTGCCAATACTTGGTATGGGAGTCTGGCAATAAGCCAGTCTTTTAGGTATAATTCCACCATTCTATCTCCATTATTTTAAAAGGCAGAGGACGTATTGCCAGATAGCATAAGGATCAGTCGCTGGAGGGCACGATTTTGTGTGGGGTGGTGGGGGGCGGGGGCAGGCCATCTGTCAATCCGATGGGTTGTTTTTGTTATCCCTAGAGAGGAGAAGTGGGCATGTGTGTTGCAGGCAAAAAGTCCGAATCCTGTTTCAGTCAGGATCTGCACTTTTCAGCCTGTTCCTTTAAGAATCCTTAGATTCATCACCTTGGAATCCACCATGGTTCTCTAGACCCCTCTATGCGTGGGCCCAGGTAACAGGCTTCTTCCAAGAAGTATGCCACAGAGCTTTTGAATTAAACAGTACGTTGAGAATTATTTGCCGGGTTTTCAGCACGTTTCAACATAATTATGATAAAGTTTGTATATGCCTCCTTAAACCCAACATGGCTGCCACGGGCATAACTATGCTGAGGCGTAGCTGACTTGGTGTTGCCTATTTTTGTTAGTGGAGACTGACAAGAAGCCATTCTTCTAAGTATCATCCCACCACCATTTTTCCATTGTTTTAAAATGCAGGGAAATTTTGCAAGTTAGCATTATAATTAGTAGCTGGAGGGTACGGTTTTTTTTGTGTGTGTGTGTGTGGTCGATGTGGATGGGGGGGTCAGGCCCTCTGTCAGTTCGCTGGTTAGTTTTTATTATCCCCAGAGAGGAGAAGTGGGCATGTGTTTGGCAGGTGAAAAGGGCGGATTCTGTTTCAGAGAATTAACGATGATCCCCATGGTCATCCCGTTCCTTTAATAATCCTTTACTTCATCAGCTGGAAATCCACCATGGTTCTCTATACTCCTCTTTGCGTGGGAACAGGTAACTGGCTTGTTCCAAGAAGTATGCCGCAGAGCTTTTCAATTAACCACTACGTTGAAAATTATTTGCAGGTTTTGAGCGTTTCACCATAATTTTGATAACGTTTGTATGTCCCTCCTGAAACCCAAGAAGGCTGCGACGGACATAACTATGCTGAGGAGTAGCTGACTTGGTGTTGCCTATTTTTGTTAGTGGAGACAGACAAGAAGCCATTCTTCTAAGTATGACCTCACCACCATTTTTCCATTGTTTTAAAATGCAGGGAAATTTTGCAAGTTAGCATTATAATTAGTAGCTGGAGGGTACGGTTTTTTTTTGTGTGTGGTCGATGTGGATGGTGGGGGTCAGGCCCTCTGTCAGTTCGCTGGTTAGTTTTTATTATCCCCAGAGAGGAGAAGTGGGCATGTGTTTGGCAGGTGAAAAGGGCGGATTCTGTTTCAGAGAATTAACGATGATCCCCATGGTCATCCCGTTCCTTTAATAATCCTTTACTTCATCAGCTGGAAATCCACCATGGTTCTATATACTGGTGTTTGCGTCGGAACAGGTAACTGGCTTGTTCCAAGAAGTATGCCGCAGAGCTTTTCAATTAACCACTACGTTGAAAATTATTTGCAGGTGTTCAGCGTTTCACCATAATTGTGATAACATTTGTTTGTGCCTCCTGAAACCCAAGAAGGCTGCGACGGACATAACTATGCTGAGGCGTAGCTGACTTGGTTTTGCCTATTTTTGTTAGTGGAGACTGACAAGAATCCATTCTTGTAAGTATCATCTCACCATCATTTTTCCATTGTTTAAAAATGCAGGAAAATTTTGCAAGTTAGCATTATAATTAGTAGCTGGAGGCTACGGTGTTTTTTTTTTTTTTTTTTTCCTGTGGGGTCGGTGTGGATGTGTTGGTCAGGCCCTCTGTCAGTTCCCCGGTTGGTTTTTATTAATCCCCGAGAGGAGAAGTGGGTATTAGTATGGCATGTGAAAACTGCGGATCTGTTTCAGAGAATTAAACAGGATCCGCATGGTAATCCCGTTCCTTTAAGAATCCTTTGCTTCATCAACTGGGAATCCACCATGGTTCTATATACTTGTCTATGCGTGGGCACAGGAAACTGGCTAATTCCAAGAAGTATGCCTCAGAGCTTTTCAATTAACCAGTATGTTGACAATCCTTTGCAGGTTTTCAGCGTTTCACCATAATTGTGATAACGTGTGTATGTGCCTACTGAAACCAAATATGGCTGCTACGGACATAACTATGCTGAGGCGTAGCTGACTTGGTGTTGCCTATTTTTGTCAGTGGAGACTGACAAGAAGCCATTCTTCTAAGTATCATCCCACCATCATTTCTCCATTGTTTAAAAATGCAGGGAAATTTTGCAAATTGGCATTATAATTAGTAGCTGGAGGGTACTTTTTTGTTTTGTGGGGTCGGTCAGGATGGGTGTTCAGGGCCTCTGTCAGATAGCTGGTTTGTTTTTATTATCCCCAGAGAAGAGTAGTGGGCATGTGTTTGGCAGGTGAAAAGTGCGGATTCTGTTTCAGAGAATTAAACAGGATCCGCATGGTCATCTCATTCCTTTAAGAATCCTTTGCTTCAACAGCTGGGATTCCACCATGTTTCTATATACTCCTCTACGCGTGGACACAGGTACCTGGCTTGTTCCAAGAAGTATGCTGGAGAGTTTTCAAATTAACCAGTACGTTGAAAATTATTTGCAGTTTTTCAGCGTTTCACCATAATTTTGATAACGTTTGTATGTCACTCCTGAAACCCAAGAAGGCAGCGATGGACATAACTATGCTGAGGAGTAGCTGACTTGGTGTTTCCTATTTTTGTTAGTGGAGACGGACAAGAAGCCATTCTTCTAAGTATGATCCCACCACCATTTTTCCATTGTTTTAAAATGCAGGGAAATTTTGCAAGTTAGCATTATAATTAGTAGCTGGAGGGTACGGTTTTTTTTTGTGTGTGTGGTCGATGTGGATGGGGGATAGTTAGGCCCTCTGTCAGTTCGCTGGTTAGTTTTTATTATCCCCAGAGAGGAGAAGTGGGCATGTGTTTGGCAGGTGAAAAGGGCGGATTCTGTTTCAGAGAATTGACGATGATCCCCATGGTCATCCCGTTCCTTTAATAATCCTTTACTTCATCAGCTGGAAATCCACCATGGTTCTATATACTCCTCTTTGCGTGGGAACAGGTAACTGGCTTGTTCCAAGAAGTATGCCGCAGAGCTTTTCAATTAACCACTACGTTAAAAATTATTTGCAGGTGTTCAGCGTTTCACCATAATTGTGATAACGTGTGTTTGTGCCTCCTGAAACCCAAGAAGGCTGCGAAGGACATAACTATGCTGAGGAGTAGCTGACTTGGTGTTGCCTATTTTTGTTAGAAGAGACTGACAAGAAGCCATTCTTCTAAGTATCATCCCACCACCATTTTTCCATTGTTTTAAAATGCAGGGAAATTTTGCAAGTTAGCATTATAATTAGTAGCTGGAGGGTACGGTTTTTTTTTTTTTTGGTGTGGTCGATGTGGATGGTGGGGGTCAGGCCCTCTGTCAGTTCGCTGGTTAGTTTTTATTATCCCCAGAGAGGAGAAGTGGGCATGTGTTTGGCAGGTGAAAAGGGCAGATTCTGTTTCAGAGAATTAACGATGATCCCCATGGTCATCCCGTTCCTTTAACAATCCTTTACTTCATCAGCTGGAAATCCACCATGGTTCTATATACTGGTGTTTGCGTCGGAACAGGTAACTGGCTTGTTCCAAGAAGTATGCCGCAGAGCTTTTCAATTAACCACTACGTTGAAAATTATTTGCAGGTGTTCAGCGTTTCACCATAATTGTGATAACGTGTGTTTGTGCCTCCTGAAACCCAAGAAGGCTGCGACGGACATAACTATGCTGAGGAGTAGCTGACTTGCTGTTGCCTATTTTTGTTAGTGGAGACTGACAAGAAGCCATTCTTCTAAGTATCATCCCACCACCATTTTTCCATTGTTTTAAAATGCAGGGAAATTTTGCAAGTTAGCATTATAATTAGTAGCTGGAGGCTACGGTGGTTTTTTTTTTTTTTTTTCCTGTGGGGTCGGTGTGGATGTGTTGGTCAGGCCCTCTGTAAGTTCCCCGGTTGGTTTTTATTATCCCCAGAGAGGAGAAGTGGGTATTAGTATGGCAGGTGAAAACTGCGGATCTGTTTCAGAGAATTAAACAGGATCCGCATGGTAATCCCGTTCCTTTAAGAATCCTTTGCTTCATGAGCTGGGAATCCACCATGGTTCTATATACTTGTCTATGAGTGGGCACAGGAAACTGGCTAGTTCCAAGATGTATGCCTCAGAGCTTTTCAATTAACCAGTATGTTGACAATCCTTTGCAGGTTTTCAGCGTTTCACCATAATTGTGATAACGTGTGTATGTGCCTACTGAAACCAAATATGGCTGCTACGGACATAACTATGCTGAGGCGTAGCTGACTTGGTGTTGCCTATTTTTGTCAGTGGAGACTGACAAGAAGCCATTCTTCTAAGTATCATCCCACCATCATTTCTCCATTGTTTAAAAATGAAGGGTAATTTTGAAATTGGCATTATAATTAGTAGCTGGAGTGTCCTTTTTTGTTTTGTGGGGTCGGTCAGGATGGGTGTTCAGGCCCTCTGTCAGATCGCTGGTTTGTTTTTATTATCCCCAGAGAAGAGTAGTGGGCATGTGTTTGGCAGGTGAAAAGTGCGGATTCTGTTTCAGAGAATTAAACAGGATTCGCATGGTCATCTCATTCCTTTAAGAATCCTTTGCTTCATCAGCTGGGATTCCACCATGGTTCTATATACCCCTCTTTGCGTGGGAACAGGTAACTGGGTTGTTCCATAATTTTCATAAAGTTTGTATGTCCCTCCTGAAACCCAAGAAGTCTGCGACGGACATAACTATACTGAGGAGTAGCTGACTTGGTGTTGCCTATTTTTGTTAGTGGAGACAGACAAGAAGCCATTCTTCTAAGTATGACCTCACCACCATTTTTCCATTGTTTTAAAATGCAGGGAAATTTTGCAAGTTAGCATTATAATTAGTAGCTGGAGGGTACGGTTTTTTTTTTTGTGTGTGGTCGATGTGGATGGTGGGGGTCAGGCCCTCTGTCAGTTCGCTGGTTAGTTTTTATTGTCCCCAGAGAGGAGAAGTGGGCATGTGTTTGGCAGGTGAAAAGGGCGGATTCTGTTTCAGAGAATTAACGATGATCCCCATGGTCATCCCTTTCCTTTAATAATCCTTTACTTCATCAGCTGGAAATCCACCATGGTTCTATATACTCCTCTTTGCGTGGGAACAGGTAACTGGCTTGTTCCAAGAAGTATGCCGCAGAGCTTTTCAATTAACCACTACGTTGAAAATTATTTGCAGGTGTTCAGCGTTTCACCATAATTGTGATAACGTTTGTTTGTGCCTCCTGAAACCCAAGAAGGCTGCGAAGGACATAACTATGCTGAGGCGTAGCTGACTTGGGTTTGCCTATTTTTGTTAGTGGAGACTCACAATAATCCATTCTTGTAAGTATCATCTCACCATCATTTTTCCATTGTTTAAAAATGCAGGAAAATTTTGCAAGTTAGCATTATAATTAGTAGCTGGAGGCTACGGTGTTTTTTTTTTTTTTTTTTTTTCCTGTGGGGTCGGTGTGGATGTGTTGGTCAGGCCCTCTGTCAGTTCCCCGGTTGGTTTTTATTAATCCCCGAGAGGAGAAGTGGGTATTAGTATGGCAGGTGAAAACTGCGGATCTGTTTCAGAGAATTAAACAGGATCCGCATGGTAATCCCGTTCCTTTAAGAATCCTTTGCTTCATCAACTGGGAATCCACCATGGTTCTATATACTTGTCTATGCGTGGGCACAGGAAACTGGCTAATTCCAAGAAGTATGCCTCAGAGCTTTTCAATTAACCAGTATGTTGACAATCCTTTGCAGGTTTTCAGCGTTTCACCATAATTGTGATAACGTGTGTATGTGCCTACTGAAACCAAATATGGCTGCTACGGACATAACTATGCTGAGGCGTAGCTGACTTGGTGTTGCCTATTTTTGTCAGTGGAGACTGACAAGAAGCCATTCTTCTAAGTATCATCCCACCATCATTTCTCCATTGTTTAAAAATGCAGGGAAATTTTGCAAATTGGCATTATAATTAGTAGCTGGAGGGTACTTTTTTGTTTTGTGGGGTCGGTCAGGATGAGTGTTCAGGCCCTCTGTCAGATCGCTGGTTTGTTTTTATTATCCCCAGAGAAGAGTAGTGGGCATGTGTTTGGCAGGTGAAAAGTGCGGATTCTGTTTCAGAGAATTAAACAGGATCCGCATGGTCATCTCATTCCTTTAAGAATCCTTTGCTTCATCAGCTGGGATTCCACCATGGTTCTATATACTCCTCTACGTGTGGACACAGGTACCTGGCTTGTTCCAAGAAGTATGCTGGAGAGTTTTCAAATTAACCAGTACTTTGAAAATTATTTGCAGTTTTTCAGCGTTTCACCATAATTTTGATAACGTTTGTATGTCACTCCTGAAACCCAAGAAGGCAGCGACGGACATAACTATGCTGAGGAGTAGCTGACTTGGTGTTTCCTATTTTTGTTAGTGGAGACGGACAAGAAGCCATTCTTCTAAGTATGATCCCACCACCATTTTTCCATTGTTTTAAAATGCAGGGAAATTTTGCAAGTTAGCATTATAATTAGTAGCTGGAGGGTACGGTTTTTTTTTGTGTGTGTGGTCGATGTGGATGGGGGATAGTTAGGCCCTCTGTCAGTTCGCTGGTTAGTTTTTATTATCCCCAGAGAGGAGAAGTGGGCATGTGTTTGGCAGGTGAAAAGGGCGGATTCTGTTTCAGAGAATTGACGATGATCCCCATGGTCATCCCGTTCCTTTAATAATCCTTTACTTCATCAGCTGGAAATCCACCATGGTTCTATATACTCCTCTTTGCGTGGGAACAGGTAACTGGCTTGTTCCAAGAAGTATGCCGCAGAGCTTTTCAATTAACCACTACGTTGAAAATTATTTGCAGGTGTTCAGCGTTTCACCATAATTGTGATAACGTGTGTTTGTGCCTCCTGAAACCCAAGAAGGCTGCGACGGACATAACTATGCTGAGGAGTAGCTGACTTGGTGTTGCCTATTTTTGTTAGAAGAGACTGACAAGAAGCCATTCTTCTAAGTATCATCCCACCACCATTTTTCCATTGTTTTAAAATGCAGGGAAATTTTGCAAGTTAGCATTATAATTAGTAGCTGGAGGGTACGGTTTTTTTTTTTTGGTGTGGTCGATGTGGATGGTGGGGGTCAGGCCCTCTGTCAGTTCGCTGGTTACTTTTTATTATCCCCAGAGAGGAGAAGTGGGCATGTGTTTGGCAGGTGAAAAGGGCAGATTCTGTTTCAGAGAATTAACGATGATCCCCATGGTCATCCCGTTCCTTTAACAATCCTTTACTTCATCAGCTGGAAATCCACCATGGTTCTATATACTGGTGTTTGCGTCGGAACAGGTAACTGGCTTGTTCCAAGAAGTATGCCGCAGAGCTTTTCAATTAACCACTACGTTGAAAATTATTTGCAGGTGTTCAGCGTTTCACCATAATTGTGATAACGTGTGTTTGTGCCTCCTGAAACCCAAGAAGGCTGCGACGGACATAACTATGCTGAGGAGTAGCTGACTTGGTGTTGCCTATTTTTGTTAGTGGAGACTGACAAGAAGCCATTCTTCTAAGTATCATCCCACCACCATTTTTCCATTGTTTTAAAATGCAGGGAAATTTTGCAAGTTAGCATTATAATTAGTAGCTGGAGGCTACGGTGTTTTTTTTTTTTTTTTTTTTCCTGTGGGGTCGGTGTGGATGTGTTGGTCAGGCCCTCTGTCAGTTCCCCGGTTGGTTTTTATTATCCCCAGAGAGGAGAAGTGGGTATTAGTATGGCAGGTGAAAACTGCGGATCTGTTTCAGAGAAATAAACGGGATCCGTATGGTAATCCCGTTCCTTTAAGAATCCTTTGCTTCATGAGCTGGGAATCCACCATGGTTCTATATACTTGTCTATGCGTGGGCACAGGAAACTGGCTAGTTCCAAGAAGTATGCCTCAGAGCTTTTCAATTAACCAGTATGTTGACAATCCTTTGCAGGTTTTCAGCGTTTCACCATAATTGTGATAACGTGTGTATGTGCCTACTGAAACCAAATATGGCTGCTACGGACATAACTATGCTGAGGCGTAGCTGACTTGGTGTTGCCTATTTTTGTCAGTGGAGACTGACAAGAAGCCATTCTTCTAAGTATCATCCCACCATCATTTCTCCATTGTTTAAAAATGCAGGGAAATTTTGCAAATTGGCATTATAATTAGTAGCTGGAGGGTACTTTTTTGTTTTGTGGGGTCGGTCAGGATGGGTGTTCAGGCCCTCTGTCAGATCGCTGGTTTGTTTTTATTATCCCCAGAGAAGAGTAGTGGGCATGTGTTTGGCAGGTGAAAAGTGCGGATTCTGTTTCAGAGAATTAAACAGGATGCGCATGGTCATCTCATTCCTTTAAGAATCCTTTGCTTCATCAGCTGGGATTCCACCATGTTTCTATATACTCCTCTATGCGTTGGCACAGGTACCTGGCTTGTACCAAGAATTATGCTGGAGAGTTTTCAAATTAACCAGTACGTTGAAAATTATTTGCAGGTGTTTAGCGTTTCACCATAATTTTGATAACGTTTGTATGTCCCTCCTGAAACCCAAGAAGGCTGCGACGGACATAACTATGCTGAGGAGTAGCTGACTTGGTGTTGCCTATTTTTGTTAGTGGAGACAGACAAGAAGCCATTCTTCTAAGTATGATTCCACCACCATTTTTCCATTGTTTTAAAATGCAGGGAAATTTTGCAAGGTAGCATTATAATTAGTAGCTGGAGGGTACGGTTTTTTTTTTGTGTCGTCGATGTCGATGGGGGCTGGGTCAGGCCCTCTGTCAGTTCCCCGGTTGGTTTTTATAATCCCCAGAGAGGAGAAGTGGGCATGTGTTTGGCAGGTGAAAAGGGCGGATTCTGTTTCAGAGAATTAACGATGATCCCCATGGTCATCCCGTTCCTTTAATAATCCTTTACTTCATCAGCTGGAAATCCACCATGGTTCTATATACTCCTCTTTGCGTGGGAACAGGTAACTGGCTTGTTCCAAGAAGTATGCCGCAGAGCTTTTCAATTAACCAGTACGTTGAAAATTATTTGCAGGTGTTCAGCGTTTCACCATAATTGTGGGAACCTTTGTTTGTGCCTCCTGAAACCCTAGAAGGCTGCGACGGACATAAATATGCTGAGGAGTAGCCTGACTTTGTGTTGCCTATTTTTGTTAGTGGGGACTGACAAGAATCCATTCTTCTAAGTATCATCTCACCATAATTTTTCCATTGTTTAAAAATGCAGGAAAATTTTGCAAGTTAGCATTATAATTAGTAGCTGGAGGGTACGGTTTTTTTTTTTTTTTGTGTTGTCGATGTGGATTGGGGGGTCAGGCCCTCTGTCAGTTCGCTGGTTAGTTTTTATTATCCCCAGAGAGGAGAAGTGGGCATGTGTTTGGCAGGTGAAAAGGGCGGATTCTGTTTCAGAGAATTAACGATGATCCCCATGGTCATCCCGTTCCTTTAATAACCTTTACTTCATCAGCTGGAAATCCACCACGGTTCTCTATACTCCTCTTTGCGTGCAACAGGTAACTGGCTTGTTCCAAGAAGTATGCCGCAGAGCTTTTCAATTAACCACTACGTTGAAAATTATTTGCAGGTGTTCAGCGTTTTTCCATAATTTTGAGAACCTTTGTTTGTGCCTCCTGAAACCCTAGAAGGCTGCGACGGACATAACTATGCTGAGGAGTAGCTGACTTGGTGTTGCCTATTTTTCTTAGTGGAGACCGACAAGAAGCCATTCTTCTAAGTATCATCCCACCACCATTTTTCCATTGTTTTAAAATGCAGGGAAATTTTGCAAGTTAGCATTATAATTAGTAGCTGGAGGGTACGGTTTTTTTTTGTGTGTGTGGTCGATGTCGATGGTGGGGGTCAGGCCCTCTGACAGTTCGCTGGTTAGTTTTTATTATCCCCAGAGAGGAGAAGTGGGCATGTGTTTGGCAGGTGAAAAGGGCGGATTCTGTTTCAGAGAATTAACGATGATCCCCATGGTCATCCCGTTCCTTTAATAATCCTTTACTTCATCAGCTGGAAATCCACCATGGTTCTATATACTCCTCTTTGCGTGGGAACAGGTAACTGCCTTGTTCCAAGAAGTATGCCGCAGAGCTTTTCAATTAACCACTACGTTGAAAATTATTTGCAGGGGTTCAGCGTTTCACCATAATTGAGAGTACCTTTGTTTGTGCCTCCTGAAACCCAAGAAGGCTGCGACGGACATAACTATGCTGAGGAGTAGCTGACTTGGTGTTGCCTATTTTTGTTAGTGGAGACTGACAAGAAGCCATTCTTCTAAGTATCATCCCACCACCATTTTTCCATTGTTTTAAAAGGCAGGGAAATTTTGCAAGTTAGCATTATAATTAGTAGCTGGAGGGTACGTTTTTTTTTTTTTGTGTGTGTGGTCGATGTGGATGTGGGGGTCAGGCCCTCTGTCAGTTCGCTGGTTAGTTTTTATTATCCCCAGAGAGGAGAAGTGGGCATGTGTTTGGCAGGTGAAAAGGGGGATTCTGTTTCACAGAATTAACGATGATCCCCATGGTCATCCCGTTCCTTTAATAATCCTTTACTTCATCAGCTGGAAATCCACCATGGTTCTATATATTTGTCTATGCGTGGGCACAGGAAACTGGCTAGTTCCAAGAAGTATGCCTCAGAGCTTTTCAATTAACCAGTACGTTGAAAATTATTTGCAGGTGTTCAGCGTTTCACCATAATTGTGATAACGTGTGTTTGTGCCTCCTGAAACCCAAGAAGGCTGCGACGGACATAACTATGCTGAGGCGTAGCTGACTTGGTTTTGCCTATTTTTGTTAGTGGAGTCTGACAAGAATCCATTCTTGTAATTATCATCTCACCATCATTTTTCCATTGTTTAAAAAAGCAGGAAAATTTTGCAAGTTAGCATTATAATTAGTAGCTGGAGGCTACGGTGTTTCTTTTTTTTTTTTTCCTGTGGTGTCGGTGTGGATGTGTTGGTCAGGCCCTCTGTCCATTCGCTGGTTTGTTTTTATTATCCCCAGAGAGGACAAGTGGGTATTAGTATGGCAGGTGAAAACTGCGGATCTGTTTCAGAGAATTAAACAGGATCCGCATGGTAATCCCGTTCCTTTAAGAATCCTATGCTTCATGAGCTGGGAATCCACCATGGTTCTATATACTCCTCTTTGCGTGGGAACAGGTAACTGGCTTGTTCCAAGAAGTATGCCTCAGAGCTTTTCAATGAACCAGTATGTTGACAATCCTTTGCAGGTTTTCAGCGTTTCACCATAATTGTGATAACGTGTGTATGTGCCTACTGAAACCAAATATGGCTGCTACGGACATAACTATGCTGAGGCGTAGCTGACTTGGTGTTGCCTATTTTTGTCAGTGGAGACTGCAAGAAGCCATTCTTCTAAGTATCATCCCACCATCATTTCTCCATTTTTTAAAAAATGCAGAGAAACTTTGCAAATTGGCATTATAATTAGTAGCTGGAGGGTACTTTTTTGTTTTGTGGGGTCGGTCAGGATGGGTGTTCAGGCCCTCTGTCAGATCGCTGGTTTGTTTTTATTATCCCCAGAGAAGAGTAGTGGGCATGTGTTTGGCAGGTGAAAAGTACGGATTCTGTTTCAGAGAATTAAACAGGATCCGCATGGTCATCTCATTCCTTTAAGAATCCTTTGCTTCATCAGCTGGGATTCCACCATGGTTCTATATACTCCTCTTTGCGTGGGAACAGGTAACTGGCTTGTTCCAAGAAGTATATCGCAGAGCTTTTCAATTAACTACTACGCTGAAAATTATTTGCAGGTCTTCAGCGTTTCACCATAATTTTGATAACGTTTGTATGTCCCTCCTGAAACCCAAGAAGGTTGCGACGGAGATAAATATGCTGAGGAATAGCTGACTTGGTGTTGCCTATTTTTGTTAGTGGAGACAGACAAGAAGCCATTCTTCTAAGTATGATCCCACAACCATTTTTCCATTGTTTTAAAATGCAGGGAAATTTTGCAAGTTAGCATTATAATTAGTAGCTGGAGGGTACGGTTTTTTTTTTTTGTGTACTCGATGTGGATGGTGGGGGTCAGGCCCTCTGTCAGTTCGCTGGTTAGTTTTTATTATCCCCAGAGAGGAGAAGTGGGCATGTGTTTGGCAGGTGAAAAGGGCGGATTCTATTTCAGAGAATTAACGATGATCCCCATGGTCATCCCGTTCCTTTAATAATCCTTTACTTCATCAGCTGGAAATCCACCATGGTTCTATATACTCCTGTTTACCTGGGAACAGGTAACTGGCTTGCTCCAAGAAGTATGCCGCAGAGCTTTTCAATTAACCAGTACGTTGAAAATTATTTGCAGGTGTTCAGCGTTTCACCATAATTGTGATAACGTGTGTTTGTGCCTCCTGAAACCCAAGAAGGCTGCGACGGACATAACTATGCTGAGGCATAGCTGACTTGGTTTTGCCTATTTTTGTTAGTGGAGACTGACAAGAATCCATTCTTGTAAGTATCATCTAACCATCATTTTTCCATTGTTTAAAAATGCAGGGAAATTTTGCAAATTGGCATTATAATTAGTAGCTGGAGGGTACTTTTTTGTTTTGAGGGGTCGGTCAGGATGTGTGTTCAGGCCCTCTGTCAGATCGCTGGTTTGTTTTTATTATCCCCAGAGAATAGTAGTGGGCATGTGTTTGGCAGGTAAAAAGTGCGGATTCTGTTTGAGAGAATTAAACAGGATCCGCATGGTCATCTGATTCCTTTAAGAATCCTTTGCTTCATCAGCTGGGATTCCACCATGTTTCTATATACTCCTCTATGCGTGGGCACAGGTACCTGGCTTGTTCCAAGAATTATGCTGGAGAGTTTTCAAATTAACCAGTACGTTGAAAATTATTTGCAGGTTTTCAGCGTTTCACCATAATTTTGATAACGTTTGTATGTCCCTCCTGAAACCCAAGAAGGCTGCGACGGACATAACTATGCTGAGGAGTAGCTGACGTGGTGTTGCCTATTTTTGTTAGTGGAGACTGACAAGAAGCCATTCTTCTAAGTATGATCCCACCACCATTTTTCCATTGTTTTAAAATGTAGGAACTTTTGCAAGTTAGCATTATAATTAGTAGCTGGAGGGTACGGTTTTTTTTTGTGTGTGTGGTCGATGTGGATGGGGGGGGTCAGGCCCTCTGTCAGTTCGCTGGTTAGTTTTTATTATCCCCAGAGAGGAGAAGTGGGCATGTGTTTGGCAGGTGAAAAGGGCGGATTCTGTTTCAGAGAATTAACGATGATCCTCATGGTCATCCCGTTCCTTTAATAATCCTTTACTTCATCAGCTGGAAATCCACCATGGTTCTCTATACTCCTCTTTGCGTGGGAACAGGTAACTGCCTTGTTCCAAGAAGTATGCCGCAGAGCTTTTCAATTAACCACTACGTTGAAAATTATTTGCAGATGTTCAGCGTTTCACCATAATTGTGAGAACCTTTGTTTGTGCCTCCTGAAACCCAAGAAGGCTGCGACGGACATAACTATGCTGAGGAGTAGCTGACTTGGTTTTGCCTATTTTTGTTAGTGGAGTCTGACAAGTATCCATTCTTCTAAGTATCATCTCACCATCATTTTTCCATTGTTTAAAAATGCAGGGAAATTTTGCAAGTTAGCATTATAATTAGTAGCTGGAGGCTACGGTGTTTTTTTTTTTTTTTTTCCTGTGGGGTCGGTGTGGATGTGTTGGTCAGGCCCTCTGTCAGTTCTGCTGGTTTGTTTTTATTATCCCCAGAGAGGAGAAGTGGGTATTAGTATGGCAGGTGAAAACTGCGGATCTGTTTCAGAGAATTAAACAGGATCCGCATGGTAATCCCGTTCCTTTAAGAATCCTTTGCTTCATGAGCTGGGAATCCACCATGGTTCTATATACTCCTCTTTGCGTGGGCACAGGAAACTGGCTAGTTCCAAGAAGTATGCCTCAGAGCTTTTCAATTAACCAGTATGTTGACAATCCTTTGCAGGTTTTCAGCGTTTCACCATAATTGTGATAACGTGTGTATGTGCCTACTGAAACCAAATATGGCTGCTACGGACATAACTATGCTGAGGCGTAGCTGACTTGGTGTTGCCTATTTTTGTCAGTGGAGACTGACAAGAAGCCATTCTTCTAAGTATCATCCCACCATCATTTCTCCATTGTTTAAAAATGCAGGGAAATTTTGCAAATTGGCATTATAATTAGTAGCTGGAGGGTACTTTTTTGTTTTGTGGGGTCGGTCAGGATGGGTGTTCAGGCCCTCTGTCAGATCGCTGGTTTGTTTTTATTATCCCCAGAGAAGAGTAGTGGGCATGTGTTTGGCAGGTGAAAAGTGCGGATTCTGTTTCAGAGAATTAAACAGGATGCGCATGGTCATCTCATTCCTTTAAGAATCCTTTGCTTCATCAGCTGGGATTCCACCATGTTTCTATATACTCCTCTATGCGTTGGCACAGGTACCTGGCTTGTACCAAGAATTATGCTGGAGAGTTTTCAAATTAACCAGTACGTTGAAAATTATTTGCAGGTGTTTAGCGTTTCACCATAATTTTGATAACGTTTGTATGTCCCTCCTGAAACCCAAGAAGGCTGCGACGGACATAACTATGCTGAGGAGTAGCTGACTTGGTGTTGCCTATTTTTGTTAGTGGAGACAGACAAGAAGCCATTCTTCTAAGTATGATTCCACCACCATTTTTCCATTGTTTTAAAATGCAGGGAAATTTTGCAAGGTAGCATTATAATTAGTAGCTGGAGGGTACGGTTTTTTTTTTGTGTCGTCGATGTCGATGGGGGCTGGGTCAGGCCCTCTGTCAGTTCCCCGGTTGGTTTTTATAATCCCCAGAGAGGAGAAGTGGGCATGTGTTTGGCAGGTGAAAAGGGCGGATTCTGTTTCAGAGAATTAACGATGATCCCCATGGTCATCCCGTTCCTTTAATAATCCTTTACTTCATCAGCTGGAAATCCACCATGGTTCTATATACTCCTCTTTGCGTGGGAACAGGTAACTGGCTTGTTCCAAGAAGTATGCCGCAGAGCTTTTCAATTAACCAGTACGTTGAAAATTATTTGCAGGTGTTCAGCGTTTCACCATAATTGTGGGAACCTTTGTTTGTGCCTCCTGAAACCCTAGAAGGCTGCGACGGACATAAATATGCTGAGGAGTAGCCTGACTTTGTGTTGCCTATTTTTGTTAGTGGGGACTGACAAGAATCCATTCTTCTAAGTATCATCTCACCATAATTTTTCCATTGTTTAAAAATGCAGGAAAATTTTGCAAGTTAGCATTATAATTAGTAGCTGGAGGGTACGGTTTTTTTTTTTTTTTTGTGTTGTCGATGTGGATTGGGGGGTCAGGCCCTCTGTCAGTTCGCTGGTTAGTTTTTATTATCCCCAGAGAGGAGAAGTGGGCATGTGTTTGGCAGGTGAAAAGGGCGGATTCTGTTTCAGAGAATTAACGATGATCCCCATGGTCATCCCGTTCCTTTAATAACCTTTACTTCATCAGCTGGAAATCCACCACGGTTCTCTATACTCCTCTTTGCGTGCAACAGGTAACTGGCTTGTTCCAAGAAGTATGCCGCAGAGCTTTTCAATTAACCACTACGTTGAAAATTATTTGCAGGTGTTCAGCGTTTTTCCATAATTTTGAGAACCTTTGTTTGTGCCTCCTGAAACCCTAGAAGGCTGCGACGGACATAACTATGCTGAGGAGTAGCTGACTTGGTGTTGCCTATTTTTCTTAGTGGAGACCGACAAGAAGCCATTCTTCTAAGTATCATCCCACCACCATTTTTCCATTGTTTTAAAATGCAGGGAAATTTTGCAAGTTAGCATTATAATTAGTAGCTGGAGGGTACGGTTTTTTTTTGTGTGTGTGGTCGATGTCGATGGTGGGGGTCAGGCCCTCTGACAGTTCGCTGGTTAGTTTTTATTATCCCCAGAGAGGAGAAGTGGGCATGTGTTTGGCAGGTGAAAAGGGCGGATTCTGTTTCAGAGAATTAACGATGATCCCCATGGTCATCCCGTTCCTTTAATAATCCTTTACTTCATCAGCTGGAAATCCACCATGGTTCTATATACTCCTCTTTGCGTGGGAACAGGTAACTGCCTTGTTCCAAGAAGTATGCCGCAGAGCTTTTCAATTAACCACTACGTTGAAAATTATTTGCAGGGGTTCAGCGTTTCACCATAATTGAGAGTACCTTTGTTTGTGCCTCCTGAAACCCAAGAAGGCTGCGACGGACATAACTATGCTGAGGAGTAGCTGACTTGGTGTTGCCTATTTTTGTTAGTGGAGACTGACAAGAAGCCATTCTTCTAAGTATCATCCCACCACCATTTTTCCATTGTTTTAAAAGGCAGGGAAATTTTGCAAGTTAGCATTATAATTAGTAGCTGGAGGGTACGTTTTTTTTTTTTTGTGTGTGTGGTCGATGTGGATGTGGGGGTCAGGCCCTCTGTCAGTTCGCTGGTTAGTTTTTATTATCCCCAGAGAGGAGAAGTGGGCATGTGTTTGGCAGGTGAAAAGGGGGATTCTGTTTCACAGAATTAACGATGATCCCCATGGTCATCCCGTTCCTTTAATAATCCTTTACTTCATCAGCTGGAAATCCACCATGGTTCTATATATTTGTCTATGCGTGGGCACAGGAAACTGGCTAGTTCCAAGAAGTATGCCTCAGAGCTTTTCAATTAACCAGTACGTTGAAAATTATTTGCAGGTGTTCAGCGTTTCACCATAATTGTGATAACGTGTGTTTGTGCCTCCTGAAACCCAAGAAGGCTGCGACGGACATAACTATGCTGAGGCGTAGCTGACTTGGTTTTGCCTATTTTTGTTAGTGGAGTCTGACAAGAATCCATTCTTGTAATTATCATCTCACCATCATTTTTCCATTGTTTAAAAAAGCAGGAAAATTTTGCAAGTTAGCATTATAATTAGTAGCTGGAGGCTACGGTGTTTCTTTTTTTTTTTTTCCTGTGGTGTCGGTGTGGATGTGTTGGTCAGGCCCTCTGTCCATTCGCTGGTTTGTTTTTATTATCCCCAGAGAGGACAAGTGGGTATTAGTATGGCAGGTGAAAACTGCGGATCTGTTTCAGAGAATTAAACAGGATCCGCATGGTAATCCCGTTCCTTTAAGAATCCTATGCTTCATGAGCTGGGAATCCACCATGGTTCTATATACTCCTCTTTGCGTGGGAACAGGTAACTGGCTTGTTCCAAGAAGTATGCCTCAGAGCTTTTCAATGAACCAGTATGTTGACAATCCTTTGCAGGTTTTCAGCGTTTCACCATAATTGTGATAACGTGTGTATGTGCCTACTGAAACCAAATATGGCTGCTACGGACATAACTATGCTGAGGCGTAGCTGACTTGGTGTTGCCTATTTTTGTCAGTGGAGACTGCAAGAAGCCATTCTTCTAAGTATCATCCCACCATCATTTCTCCATTTTTTAAAAAATGCAGAGAAACTTTGCAAATTGGCATTATAATTAGTAGCTGGAGGGTACTTTTTTGTTTTGTGGGGTCGGTCAGGATGGGTGTTCAGGCCCTCTGTCAGATCGCTGGTTTGTTTTTATTATCCCCAGAGAAGAGTAGTGGGCATGTGTTTGGCAGGTGAAAAGTACGGATTCTGTTTCAGAGAATTAAACAGGATCCGCATGGTCATCTCATTCCTTTAAGAATCCTTTGCTTCATCAGCTGGGATTCCACCATGGTTCTATATACTCCTCTTTGCGTGGGAACAGGTAACTGGCTTGTTCCAAGAAGTATATCGCAGAGCTTTTCAATTAACTACTACGCTGAAAATTATTTGCAGGTCTTCAGCGTTTCACCATAATTTTGATAACGTTTGTATGTCCCTCCTGAAACCCAAGAAGGTTGCGACGGAGATAAATATGCTGAGGAATAGCTGACTTGGTGTTGCCTATTTTTGTTAGTGGAGACAGACAAGAAGCCATTCTTCTAAGTATGATCCCACAACCATTTTTCCATTGTTTTAAAATGCAGGGAAATTTTGCAAGTTAGCATTATAATTAGTAGCTGGAGGGTACGGTTTTTTTTTTTTGTGTACTCGATGTGGATGGTGGGGGTCAGGCCCTCTGTCAGTTCGCTGGTTAGTTTTTATTATCCCCAGAGAGGAGAAGTGGGCATGTGTTTGGCAGGTGAAAAGGGCGGATTCTATTTCAGAGAATTAACGATGATCCCCATGGTCATCCCGTTCCTTTAATAATCCTTTACTTCATCAGCTGGAAATCCACCATGGTTCTATATACTCCTGTTTACCTGGGAACAGGTAACTGGCTTGCTCCAAGAAGTATGCCGCAGAGCTTTTCAATTAACCAGTACGTTGAAAATTATTTGCAGGTGTTCAGCGTTTCACCATAATTGTGATAACGTGTGTTTGTGCCTCCTGAAACCCAAGAAGGCTGCGACGGACATAACTATGCTGAGGCATAGCTGACTTGGTTTTGCCTATTTTTGTTAGTGGAGACTGACAAGAATCCATTCTTGTAAGTATCATCTAACCATCATTTTTCCATTGTTTAAAAATGCAGGGAAATTTTGCAAATTGGCATTATAATTAGTAGCTGGAGGGTACTTTTTTGTTTTGAGGGGTCGGTCAGGATGTGTGTTCAGGCCCTCTGTCAGATCGCTGGTTTGTTTTTATTATCCCCAGAGAATAGTAGTGGGCATGTGTTTGGCAGGTAAAAAGTGCGGATTCTGTTTGAGAGAATTAAACAGGATCCGCATGGTCATCTGATTCCTTTAAGAATCCTTTGCTTCATCAGCTGGGATTCCACCATGTTTCTATATACTCCTCTATGCGTGGGCACAGGTACCTGGCTTGTTCCAAGAATTATGCTGGAGAGTTTTCAAATTAACCAGTACGTTGAAAATTATTTGCAGGTTTTCAGCGTTTCACCATAATTTTGATAACGTTTGTATGTCCCTCCTGAAACCCAAGAAGGCTGCGACGGACATAACTATGCTGAGGAGTAGCTGACGTGGTGTTGCCTATTTTTGTTAGTGGAGACTGACAAGAAGCCATTCTTCTAAGTATGATCCCACCACCATTTTTCCATTGTTTTAAAATGTAGGAACTTTTGCAAGTTAGCATTATAATTAGTAGCTGGAGGGTACGGTTTTTTTTTGTGTGTGTGGTCGATGTGGATGGGGGGGGTCAGGCCCTCTGTCAGTTCGCTGGTTAGTTTTTATTATCCCCAGAGAGGAGAAGTGGGCATGTGTTTGGCAGGTGAAAAGGGCGGATTCTGTTTCAGAGAATTAACGATGATCCTCATGGTCATCCCGTTCCTTTAATAATCCTTTACTTCATCAGCTGGAAATCCACCATGGTTCTCTATACTCCTCTTTGCGTGGGAACAGGTAACTGCCTTGTTCCAAGAAGTATGCCGCAGAGCTTTTCAATTAACCACTACGTTGAAAATTATTTGCAGATGTTCAGCGTTTCACCATAATTGTGAGAACCTTTGTTTGTGCCTCCTGAAACCCAAGAAGGCTGCGACGGACATAACTATGCTGAGGAGTAGCTGACTTGGTTTTGCCTATTTTTGTTAGTGGAGTCTGACAAGTATCCATTCTTCTAAGTATCATCTCACCATCATTTTTCCATTGTTTAAAAATGCAGGGAAATTTTGCAAGTTAGCATTATAATTAGTAGCTGGAGGCTACGGTGTTTTTTTTTTTTTTTTTCCTGTGGGGTCGGTGTGGATGTGTTGGTCAG
Source organism: Eulemur rufifrons (assembly GCF_041146395.1). NCBI lineage: Eukaryota > Metazoa > Chordata > Mammalia > Primates > Lemuridae > Eulemur > Eulemur rufifrons. The sequence goes on from NC_091001.1 coordinate 1,872,352, forward strand.
GCCCTCTGTCAGTTCTGCTGGTTTGTTTTTATTATCCCCAGAGAGGAGAAGTGGGTATTAGTATGGCAGGTGAAAACTGCGGATCTGTTTCAGAGAATTAAACAGGATCCGCATGGTAATCCCGTTCCTTTAAGAATCCTTTGCTTCATGAGCTGGGAATCCACCATGGTTCTATATACTCCTCTTTGCGTGGGAACAGGTAACTGGCTAGTTCCAAGAAGTATGCCTCAGAGCTTTTCAATTAACCAGTATGTTGACAATCCTTTGCAGGTTTTCAGCGTTTCACCATAATTGTGATAACGTGTGTATGTGCCTTTTGAAACCAAATATGGCTGCTACGGACATAACTATGCTGAGGCATAGCTGACTTGGTGTTGCCTATTTTTGTCAGTGGAGAATGAGAAGAAGCCATTCTTCTAAGTATCATCCCACCATCATTTCTCCATTGTTTACAAATGCAGGGAAATTTTGCAAATTGGCATTATAATTAGTAGCTGGAGGGTACGGTTTTTTGTTGTGTGTGTGGTCGATGTGGATGGGGGGGGTCAGGCCCTCTGTCAATTCGCTGGTTAGTTTTTATTATCCCCAGAGAGGAGAAGTCGGCATGTGTTTGGCAGGTGAAAAGGGCGGATTCTGTTTCAGAGAATTAACGATGATCCCCATGGTCATCCCTTTCCTTTAATAATCCTTTACTTCATCAGCTGGAAATCCACCATGGTTCTCTATACTCCTCTTGGCGTGGGAACAGGTAACTGCCTTGTTCCAAGAAGTACGCCGCAGAGCTTTTCAATTAACCACTACGTTGAAAATTATTTGAAGGTGTTCAGCGTTTCACCATAATTGTGAGAACCTTTGTTTGTGCCTCCTGAAACCCAAGAAGGCTGCGACGGACATAACTATGCTGAGGAGTAGCTGACTTGGTGTTGCCTATTTTTGTCAGTGGAGACTGACAAGAAGCCATTCTTCTAAGTATCATCCCACCACCATTTTTCCATTGTTTTAAAATGCAGGGAAATTTTGCAAGTTAGCATTATAATTAGTAGCTGGAGGGTACGGTTTTTTTGTGTGTGTGTGGTCGATGTGGATGGTGGGGGTCAGGCCCTCTGTCAGTTCGCTGGTTAGTTTTTATTATCCCCAGAGAGGAGAAGTGGGCATGTGTTTAGCAGGTGAAAAGGGGGGATTCAGTTTCAGAGAATTAACGATGATCCCCATGGTCATCCCGTTCCTTTAATAATCCTTTACTTCATCAGCTGGAAATCCACCATGGTTCTATATACTCCTCTTTGCGTGGGAACAGGTAACTGGCTTGTTCCAAGAAGTATGCCGCAGAGCTTTTCAAATAACCATTACGTTGAAAATTATTTGCAGGTGATCAGCGTTTCACCATAATTGTGATAACGTTTGTTTGTGCCTCCTGAAACCCAAGAAGGCTGCGACGGACATAACTATGCGGAGGCGTAGCTGACTTGGTTTTGCCTATTTTTGTTAGTGGAGTCTGACAAGAATCCATTCTTGTAAGTATCATCTCACCATCATTTTTCCATTGTTTAAAAATGCAGGAATATTTTGCAAGTTAGCATTATAATTAGTAGCTGGAGGCTACGGTGTTTTTTTTTTTTTTTTTCCTGTGTGGTCGGTGTGGATGTGTTGGTCAGTCCCTTTGTCAGTTCGCTGGTTTGTTTTTATTATCCCCAGAGAGGAGAAGTGGGTATTAGTATGGCAGGTGGAAACTGCGGATCTGTTTCAGAGAATTAAACAGGATCCGCATGGTAATCCCGTTCCTTTAAGAATCATTTGCTTCATGAGCTGGGAATCCACCATGGTTCTATATACTCCTCTTTGCGTGGGAACAGGTAACTGGCTTGTTCCAAGAAGTATGCCTCAGAGCTTTTCAATTAACCAGTATGTTGACAATCCTTTGCAGGTTTTCAGCGTTTCACCATAATTGTGATAACGTGTGTATGTGCCTACTGAAACCAAATATGGCTGCTACGGACATAACTATGCTGAGGCGTAGCTGACTTGGTGTTGCCTATTTTTGTCAGTGGAGACTGCAAGAAGCCATTCTTCTAAGTATCATCCCACCATCATTTCTCCATTTTTTAAAAAATGCAGAGAAACTTTGCAAATTGGCATTATAATTAGTAGCTGGAGGGTACTTTTTTGTTTTGTGGGGTCGGTCAGGATGGGTGTTCAGGCCCTCTGTCAGATCGCTGGTTTGTTTTTATTATCCCCAGAGAAGAGTAGTGGGCATGTGTTTGGCAGGTGAAAAGTACGGATTCTGTTTCAGAGAATTAAACAGGATCCGCATGGTCATCTCATTCCTTTAAGAATCCTTTGCTTCATCAGCTGGGATTCCACCATGGTTCTATATACTCCTCTTTGCGTGGGAACAGGTAACTGGCTTGTTCCAAGAAGTATATCGCAGAGCTTTTCAATTAACTACTACGCTGAAAATTATTTGCAGGTCTTCAGCGTTTCACCATAATTTTGATAACGTTTGTATGTCCCTCCTGAAACCCAAGAAGGTTGCGACGGAGATAAATATGCTGAGGAATAGCTGACTTGGTGTTGCCTATTTTTGTTAGTGGAGACAGACAAGAAGCCATTCTTCTAAGTATGATCCCACAACCATTTTTCCATTGTTTTAAAATGCAGGGAAATTTTGCAAGTTAGCATTATAATTAGTAGCTGGAGGGTACGGTTTTTTTTTTTTGTGTACTCGATGTGGATGGTGGGGGTCAGGCCCTCTGTCAGTTCGCTGGTTAGTTTTTATTATCCCCAGAGAGGAGAAGTGGGCATGTGTTTGGCAGGTGAAAAGGGCGGATTCTATTTCAGAGAATTAACGATGATCCCCATGGTCATCCCGTTCCTTTAATAATCCCTTACTTCATCAGCTGGAAATCCACCATGGTTCTATATACTCCTGTTTACCTGGGAACAGGTAACTGGCTTGCTCCAAGAAGTATGCCGCAGAGCTTTTCAATTAACCAGTACGTTGAAAATTATTTGCAGGTGTTCAGCGTTTCACCATAATTGTGATAACGTGTGTTTGTGCCTCCTGAAACCCAAGAAGGCTGCGACGGACATAACTATGCTGAGGCATAGCTGACTTGGTTTTGCCTATTTTTGTTAGTGGAGACTGACAAGAATCCATTCTTGTAAGTATCATCTAACCATCATTTTTCCATTGTTTAAAAATGCAGGGAAATTTTGCAAATTGGCATTATAATTAGTAGCTGGAGGGTACTTTTTTGTTTTGAGGGGTCGGTCAGGATGTGTGTTCAGGCCCTCTGTCAGATCGCTGGTTTGTTTTTATTATCCCCAGAGAATAGTAGTGGGCATGTGTTTGGCAGGTAAAAAGTGCGGATTCTGTTTGAGAGAATTAAACAGGATCCGCATGGTCATCTGATTCCTTTAAGAATCCTTTGCTTCATCAGCTGGGATTCCACCATGTTTCTATATACTCCTCTATGCGTGGGCACAGGTACCTGGCTTGTTCCAAGAATTATGCTGGAGAGTTTTCAAATTAACCAGTACGTTGAAAATTATTTGCAGGTTTTCAGCGTTTCACCATAATTTTGATAACGTTTGTATGTCCCTCCTGAAACCCAAGAAGGCTGCGACGGACATAACTATGCTGAGGAGTAGCTGACGTGGTGTTGCCTATTTTTGTTAGTGGAGACTGACAAGAAGCCATTCTTCTAAGTATGATCCCACCACCATTTTTCCATTGTTTTAAAATGTAGGAACTTTTGCAAGTTAGCATTATAATTAGTAGCTGGAGGGTACGGTTTTTTTTTGTGTGTGTGGTCGATGTGGATGGGGGGGGTCAGGCCCTCTGTCAGTTCGCTGGTTAGTTTTTATTATCCCCAGAGAGGAGAAGTGGGCATGTGTTTGGCAGGTGAAAAGGGCGGATTCTGTTTCAGAGAATTAACGATGATCCTCATGGTCATCCCGTTCCTTTAATAATCCTTTACTTCATCAGCTGGAAATCCACCATGGTTCTCTATACTCCTCTTTGCGTGGGAACAGGTAACTGCCTTGTTCCAAGAAGTATGCCGCAGAGCTTTTCAATTAACCACTACGTTGAAAATTATTTGCAGATGTTCAGCGTTTCACCATAATTGTGAGAACCTTTGTTTGTGCCTCCTGAAACCCAAGAAGGCTGCGACGGACATAACTATGCTGAGGAGTAGCTGACTTGGTTTTGCCTATTTTTGTTAGTGGAGTCTGACAAGTATCCATTCTTCTAAGTATCATCTCACCATCATTTTTCCATTGTTTAAAAATGCAGGGAAATTTTGCAAGTTAGCATTATAATTAGTAGCTGGAGGCTACGGTGTTTTTTTTTTTTTTTTTCCTGTGGGGTCGGTGTGGATGTGTTGGTCAGGCCCTCTGTCAGTTCTGCTGGTTTGTTTTTATTATCCCCAGAGAGGAGAAGTGGGTATTAGTATGGCAGGTGAAAACTGCGGATCTGTTTCAGAGAATTAAACAGGATCCGCATGGTAATCCCGTTCCTTTAAGAATCCTTTGCTTCATGAGCTGGGAATCCACCATGGTTCTATATACTCCTCTTTGCGTGGGAACAGGTAACTGGCTAGTTCCAAGAAGTATGCCTCAGAGCTTTTCAATTAACCAGTATGTTGACAATCCTTTGCAGGTTTTCAGCGTTTCACCATAATTGTGATAACGTGTGTATGTGCCTTTTGAAACCAAATATGGCTGCTACGGACATAACTATGCTGAGGCATAGCTGACTTGGTGTTGCCTATTTTTGTCAGTGGAGAATGAGAAGAAGCCATTCTTCTAAGTATCATCCCACCATCATTTCTCCATTGTTTACAAATGCAGGGAAATTTTGCAAATTGGCATTATAATTAGTAGCTGGAGGGTACGGTTTTTTGTTGTGTGTGTGGTCGATGTGGATGGGGGGGGTCAGGCCCTCTGTCAATTCGCTGGTTAGTTTTTATTATCCCCAGAGAGGAGAAGTCGGCATGTGTTTGGCAGGTGAAAAGGGCGGATTCTGTTTCAGAGAATTAACGATGATCCCCATGGTCATCCCTTTCCTTTAATAATCCTTTACTTCATCAGCTGGAAATCCACCATGGTTCTCTATACTCCTCTTGGCGTGGGAACAGGTAACTGCCTTGTTCCAAGAAGTACGCCGCAGAGCTTTTCAATTAACCACTACGTTGAAAATTATTTGAAGGTGTTCAGCGTTTCACCATAATTGTGAGAACCTTTGTTTGTGCCTCCTGAAACCCAAGAAGGCTGCGACGGACATAACTATGCTGAGGAGTAGCTGACTTGGTGTTGCCTATTTTTGTCAGTGGAGACTGACAAGAAGCCATTCTTCTAAGTATCATCCCACCACCATTTTTCCATTGTTTTAAAATGCAGGGAAATTTTGCAAGTTAGCATTATAATTAGTAGCTGGAGGGTACGGTTTTTTTGTGTGTGTGTGGTCGATGTGGATGGTGGGGGTCAGGCCCTCTGTCAGTTCGCTGGTTAGTTTTTATTATCCCCAGAGAGGAGAAGTGGGCATGTGTTTAGCAGGTGAAAAGGGGGGATTCAGTTTCAGAGAATTAACGATGATCCCCATGGTCATCCCGTTCCTTTAATAATCCTTTACTTCATCAGCTGGAAATCCACCATGGTTCTATATACTCCTCTTTGCGTGGGAACAGGTAACTGGCTTGTTCCAAGAAGTATGCCGCAGAGCTTTTCAAATAACCATTACGTTGAAAATTATTTGCAGGTGATCAGCGTTTCACCATAATTGTGATAACGTTTGTTTGTGCCTCCTGAAACCCAAGAAGGCTGCGACGGACATAACTATGCGGAGGCGTAGCTGACTTGGTTTTGCCTATTTTTGTTAGTGGAGTCTGACAAGAATCCATTCTTGTAAGTATCATCTCACCATCATTTTTCCATTGTTTAAAAATGCAGGAATATTTTGCAAGTTAGCATTATAATTAGTAGCTGGAGGCTACGGTGTTTTTTTTTTTTTTTTTCCTGTGTGGTCGGTGTGGATGTGTTGGTCAGTCCCTTTGTCAGTTCGCTGGTTTGTTTTTATTATCCCCAGAGAGGAGAAGTGGGTATTAGTATGGCAGGTGGAAACTGCGGATCTGTTTCAGAGAATTAAACAGGATCCGCATGGTAATCCCGTTCCTTTAAGAATCATTTGCTTCATGAGCTGGGAATCCACCATGGTTCTATATACTCCTCTTTGCGTGGGAACAGGTAACTGGCTTGTTCCAAGAAGTATGCCTCAGAGCTTTTCAATTAACCAGTATGTTGACAATCCTTTGCAGGTTTTCAGCGTTTCACCATAATTGTGATAACGTGTGTATGTGCCTACTGAAACCAAATATGGCTGCTACGGACATAACTATGCTGAGGCGTAGCTGACGTGGTGTTGCCTATTTTTGTCAGTGGAGACTGACAAGAAGCCATTCTTCTAAGTATCATCCCACCACCATTTTTCCATTGTTTTAAAATGCAGGGAAATTTTGCAAGTTAGCATTATAATTAGTAGCTGGAGGGTATGGTTTTTTTTTTTGTGTGTGGTCGACGTGGATGGGGGGGGTCACACCCTCTGTCAGTTCGCTGGTTAGTTTTTATTATCCCCAGAGAGGAGAAGTGGGCATGTGTTTGGCAGGTGAAAAGGGCGGATTCTGTTTCAGAGAATTAACGATGATCCCCATGGTCATCCCGTTCCTTTAATAATCCTTTACTTCATCAGCTGGAAATCCACCATGGTTCTCTATACTCCTCTTTGCGTGGGAACAGGTAACTGGCTTGTTCCAAGAAGTATGCCGCAGAGTTTTTCAATTAACCACTACGTTGAAAATTATTTGCAGGTGTTCAGCGTTTCACCATAATTGTGATAACGTGTGTTTGTGCCTCCTGAAACCCAAGAAGGCTGCGACGGACATAACTATGCTGAGGAGTAGCTGACTTGGTGTTGCCTATTTTTGTTAGTGGAGACTGACAAGAAGCCATTCTTCTAAGTATCATCCCACCACCATTTTTCCATTGTTTTAAAATGCAGGGAAATTTTGCAAGTTAGCATTATAATTAGTAGCTCGAGGGTACGGTTTTTTTTGTGTGTGTGGTCGATGCGGATGGGGTGGGATCAGGCCCTCTGTCAGTTCGCTGGTTAGTTTTTATTATCCCCAGAGAGGAGAAGTGGGCATGTGTTTGGCAGGTGAAAAGGGCGGATTCTGTTTCAGAGAATTAACGATGATCCCCATGGTCATCCCGTTCCTTTAATAATCCTTTACTTCATCAGCTGGAAATCCACCATGGTTCTCTATACTCCTCTTTGCGTGGGAACAGGTAACTGGCTTGTTCCAACAAGTATGCCGCAGAGCTTTTCAATTAACCACTACGTTGAAAATTATTTGCAGGTGTTCAGCGTTTCACCATAATTGTGAGAACCTTTGTTTGTGCCTCATGAAACCCAAGAAGGCTGCGACGGACATAACTATGCTGAGGCGTAGCTGACTTGGTTTTGCCTATTTTTGTTAGTGGAGACTGACAAGAAGCCATTCTTCTAAGTATCATCTCACCATCATTTTTCCATTGTTTAAAAATGCAGGGAAATTTTGCAAGTTAGCATTATAATTAGTAGCTGGAGGCTAAGGTGTTTTTTTTTTTTTTTTTTTTTCCTGTGGGGTCGGTGTGGATGTGTTGGTCAGGCCCTCTGTCAGTTCCCCGGTTGGTTTTTATTATCCCCAGAGAGGACAAGTGGGTATTAGTATGGCAGGTGAAAACTGTGGATCTGTTTCAGAGAATTAAACAGGATCCGCATGGTAATCCCGTTCCTTTAACAATCCTTTGCTTCATGAGCTGGGAATCCACCATGGTTCTATATACTCCTCTTTGCGTGGGAACAGGTAACTGGCTTGTTCCAAGAAGTATGCCTCAGAGCTTTTCAATGAACCAGTATGTTGACAATCCTTTGCAGGTTTTCAGCGTTTCACCATAATTGTGATAACGTGTGTATGTGCCTACTGAAACCAAATATGGCTGCTACGGACATAACTATGCTGAGGCGTAGCTGACTTGGTGTTGCCTATTTTTGTCAGTGGAGACTGACAAGAAGCCATTCTTCTAGGTATCATCCCACCATCATTTCTCCATTGTTTAAAAACGCAGGGAAATTTTGCAAATTTGCATTATAATTAGTAGCTGGAGGGTACTTTTTTGTTTTGTGGGGTCGGTCAGGATGGGTGTTCAGGCCCTCTGTCAGATCGCTGGTTTGTTTTTATTATCCCCAGAGAAGAGTAGTGGGCATGTGTTTGGCAGGTGAAAAGTGCGGATTCTGTTTCAGAGAATTAAACAGGATTCGCATGGTCATCTCATTCCTTTAAGAATCCTTTGCTTCATCAGCTGGGATTCCACCATGGTTCTATATACCCCTCTTTGCGTGGGAACAGGTAACTGGGTTGTTCCATAATTTTCATAAAGTTTGTATGTCCCTCCTGAAACCCAAGAAGTCTGCGACGGACATAACTATACTGAGGAGTTGCTGACTTGGTGTTGCCTATTTTTGTTAGTGGAGACTGACAAGAAGCCATTCTTCTGAATATCATCCCACCACCATTTTTCCATTGTTTTAAAATGCAGGGAAATTTTGCAAGTTAGCATTATAATTAGTAGCTGGAGGGTACGGTTGTTTTTTTTTTTGTGTGGTTGATGTGGATGGTGGGGGTCAGGCCCTCTGTCAGTTCGCTGGTTAATTTTTATTATCCCCAGAGAGGAGAAGTGGGCATGTGTTTGGCAGGTGAAAAGGGCGGATTCTGTTTCAGAGAATTAACGATGATCCCCATGGTCATCCCGTTCCTTTAATAATCCTTTACTTCATCAGCTGGAAATCCACCATGGTTCTCTATACTCCTCTTTGCGTGGGAACAGGTAACTGGCTTGTTCCAAGAAGTATGCCGCAGAGCTTTTCAATTAACCACTACGTTGAAAATTATTTGCAGGTGTTCAGCGTTTCACAATAATTGTGATAACGTTTGTTTGTGCCTCCTGAAACCCAAGAAGGCTGCGACGGACATAACTCTGCTGAGGCGTAGCTGACTTGGGTTTGCCTATTTTTGTTAGTGGAGACTGACAAGAATCCATTCTTGTAAGTATCATCTCACCATCATTTTTCCATCGTTTAAAAAGGCTGGAAAATTTTGCAAGTTAGCATTATAATTAGTAGCTGGAGGCTACGGTGTTTTTTTTTTTTTTTTTCCTGTGGGGTCGGTGTGGATGTGTTGGTCAGGCCCTCTGTCAGTTCCCCGGTTGGTTTTTATTATCCCCAGAGAGGAGAAGTGGTTATTAGTATGGCAGGTGAAAACTGCGGATCTGTTTCAGAGAATTAAACAGGATCCGCATGGTAATCCCGTTCCTTTAAGAATCCTATGCTTCATGAGCTGGGATACTACCATGGTTCTATATACTTGTCTATGCGTGGGCACAGGAAACTGGCTAGTTCCAAGAAGTATGCCTCAGAGCTTTTCAATTAACCAGTATGTTGACAATCCTTTGCAGGTTTTCAGCGTTTCACCATAATTGTGATAACGTGTGTATGTGCCTACTGAAACCAAATATGGCTGCTACGGACATAACTATGCTGAGGCGTAGCTGACTTGGTGTTGCCTATTTTTGTTAGTGGAGACAGACAAGAAGCCATTCTTCTAAGTATGATCTCACACCATTTTTCCATTGTTTTAAAATGCAGGGAAATTTTGCAAGTTAGCATTATAATTAGTAGCAGGAGGGTACGGTTTTTTTTTTGTGTGTGTGGTCGATGTGGATGGGGGGGTCAGGCCCTCTGTCAGTTCGCTGGTTAGTTTTTATTATCCCCAGAGAGGAGAAGTGGGCATGTGTTCGGCAGGTGAAAAGGGCGGATTCTGTTTCAGAGAATTAACGATGATCCCCATGGTCATCCCGTTCCTTTAATAATCCTTTACTTCATCAGCTGGAAATCCACCATGGTTCTATATACTCCTCTTTGCGTCGGAACAGGTAACTGGCTTGTTCCAAGAAGTATGCCGCAGAGCTTTTCAATTAACCACTACGTTGAAAATTATTTGCAGGTGTTCAGTGTTTCACCATAATTGTGATAACGTGTGTTTGTGCCTCCTGAAACCCAAGAAGGCTGCGACGGACATAACTATGCTGAGGAGTAGCTGACTTGGTGTTGCCTATTTTTGTTAGTGGAGACAGACAAGAAGCCATTCTTCTAAGTATGATCCCACCACCATTTTTCCATTGTTTTAAAATGCAGGGAAATTTAGCAAGTTAGCATTATAATTAGTAGCTAGAGGGTTCGGTTTTTTTTTTTTTTTGTGTGGTCGATGTGGATGGGGGGGTCAGGCCCTCTGTCAGTTCGCTGGTTAGTTTTTATTATCCCCAGAGAGGAGAAGTGGGCATGTGTTTGGCAGGTGAAAAGGGCGGATTCTGTTTCAGAGAATTAACGATGATCCCCATGGTCATCCCGTTCCTTTAATAATCCTTTACTTCATGAGCTGGAAATCCGCCATGGTTCTATATACTCCTCTTTGCGTGGGTACAGGTAACTGCCTTGTTCCAAGAAGTATGGCGCACAGCTTTTCAATTAACCACTACGTTGAAAATTATTTGCAGGTGTTCAGCGTTTCACCATAATTGTGATAACGTTTGTTTGTGCCTTCTGAAACCCAAGATGGCTGCGATGGACATAGCTATGCTGAGGAGTAGCTGACTTGGTGTTGCCTATTTTTGTTAGTGGACACTGACAAGAAGCCATTCTTCTAAGTATCATCCCACCACCATTTTTCCATTGTTTTAAAATGCAGGGACATTTTGCAAGTTAGCATTATAATTAGTAGCTGGAGGGTACGGGTTTTTTTTTTTTTTGTGTGGTCGATGTGGATGGTGGGGTTCAGGCCCTCTGTCAGTTCGCTGGTTAGTTTTTATTATCCCCAGAGAGGAGAAGTGGGCATGTGTTTGGCAGGTGAAAAGGGCGGATTCTGTTTCAGAGAATTAACGATGATCCCCATGGTCATCCCGTTCCTTTAATAATCCTTTACTTCATCAGCTGGAAATCCGCCATGGTTCTATATACTCCTCTTTGCGTGGGTACAGGTAACTGCCTTGTTCCAAGAAGTATGCCGCAGAGCTTTTCAATTATCCACTACGTTGAAAATTATTTGCAGGTGTTCAGCGTTTCAACATAATTGTGATAATGTTTGTTTGTGCCTTCTGAAACCCAAGATGGCTGCGATGGACATAGCTATGCTGAGGAGTAGCTGACTTGGTGTTGCCTATTTTTGTTAGTGGAGACTGACAAGAAGCCATTCTTCTAAGTATCATCCCACCACCATTTTTCCATTGTTTTAAAATGCAGGGAAATTTTGCAAGTTAGCATTATAATTAGTAGCTGGAGGGTACGGTTTTTTTTTTTGTGTGTGTGTGGTCGATGTGGATGGGGGGGTCAGGCCCTCTGTCAGTTCGCTGGTTAGTTTTTATTATCCTCAGAGAGGAGAAGTGGGCATGTGTTTGGCAGGTGAAAAGGGCGGATTCTGTTTCAGAGAATTAACGATGATCCCCATGGTCATCCCGTTCCTTTAATAATCCTTTACTTCATCAGCTGGAAATCCACCATGGTTCTATATACTCCTCTTTGCGTGGGATCAGGTAACTGCCTTGTTCCAAGAAGTATGCCGCAGAGCTTTTCAATTAACCACTACATTGAAAATTATTTGCAGGTGTTCAGCGTTTCACCATAATTGTGAGAACCTTTGTTTGTGCCTCCTCAAACCCAAGAAGGCTGCGACGGACATAACTATGCTGAGGAGTAGCTGACTTGGTGTTGCCTATTTTTGTTAGTGGAGACTGACAAGAAGCCATTCTTCTAAGTATCATCCCACCACCATTTTTCCATTGTTTTAAAATGCAGGGAAATTTTGCAAGTTAGCATTATAATTAGTAGCTGGAGGCTACGGTGTTTTTTTTTTTTTTTTTCTGTGGGGTTGGTGTGGATGTGTTGGTCAGGCCCTCTGTCAGTTCCCCGGTTGGTTTTTATTATCCCCAGAGAGGAGAAGTGGGTATTAGTATGGCAGGTCAAAACTGCGGATCTGTTTCAGAGAATTAAACAGGATCCGCATGGTAATCCCGTTCCTTTAACAATCCTTTGCTTCATGAGCTGGGAATCCACCATGGTTCTATATACTTGTCTATGCGTGGGCACAGGAAACTGGCTAGTTCCAAGAAGTATGCCTCAGAGCTTTTCAATGAACCAGTATGTTGACAATCCTTTGCAGGTTTTCAGCGTTTCACCATAATTGTGATAACGTGTGTATGTGCCTACTGAAACCAAATATGGCTGCTACGGACATAACTATGCTGAGGCGTAGCTGACTTGGTGTTGCCTATTTTTGTCAGTGGAGACTGACAAGAAGCCATTCTTCTAAGTATCACCCCACCATCATTTCTCCATTGTTTAAAAATGGAGGGAAATTTGCAAATTGGCATTATAATTAGTAGCTGGAGGGTACTTTTTTGTTTTGTGGGGTCGGTCAGGATGGGTGTTCAGGCCCTCTGTGAGATCGCTGGTTTGTTTTTATTATCCCCAGAGAAGAGTAGTGGGCATGTGTATGGCAGGTGAAAAGTGCGGACTCTGTTTCAGAGAATTAAACAGGATCCCCATGGTCATCTCATTCCTTTAAGAATCCTTTGCTTCATCAGCTGGGATTCCACCATGTTTCTATATACTCCTCTATGCGTGGGCACAGGTACCTGGCTTGTTCCAAGAATTATGCTGGAGAGTTTTCAAATTAACCAGTACGTTGAAAATTATTTGCAGGTTTTCAGCGTTTCACCATAATTTTGATAACGTTTGTATGTCCCTCCTGAAACCCAAGAAGGCTGCGACGGACATAACTATGCAGAGGAGTAGCTGACTTGGTGTTGCCTATTTTTGTTACTGGAGACTGACAAGAAGCCACTCTTCTAAGTATGATCCCACCACCATTTTTCCATTGTTTTAAAATGCAGGGAAATTTTGCAAGTTAGCATTATAATTAGTAGCTGGAGGGTACGGTTTTTTTTTTTTGTGTGGTCGATGTGGATGGTGGGGGTCAGGCCCTCTGTCAGTTCGCTGGTTAGTTTTTATTATCCCCAGAGGGGAGAAGTGGGCATGTGTTTGGCAGGTGAAAAGGGCGGATTGTGTTTCAGAGAATTAACGATGATCCCCATGGTCATCCCGTTCCTTTAATAATCCTTTACTTCATCAGCTGGAAATCCACCATGGTTCTCTATACTCCTCTTTGCGTGGGAACAGGTAACTGCCTTTTTCGCAGAAGTATGCCGCAGAGCTTTTCAATTAACCACTACGTTGAAAATTATTTGCAGGTGTTCAGCATTTGACCCTAATTGTGATAACGTTTGTTTGTGCCTCCTGAAACCCAAGAATGCTGCGATGGACATAGCTATGCTGAGGAGTAGCTGACTTGGTGTTGCCTATTTTTGTTAGTGGAGACTGACAAGAAGCCATTCTTCTAAGTATCATCCCACCACCATTTTTCCATTGTTTTAAAATGCAGGGAAATTTTGCAAGTTAGCATTATAATTAGTAGCTGGAGGGTACGGTTTTTTTTTTTGTGTGTGTGGTCGATGTGGATGGGGTGGTCAGGCCCTCTGTCAGTTCGCTGGTTAGTTTTTATTATCCCCAGAGAGGAGAAGTGGGAATGTGTTTGGCAGGTGAAAAGGGCGGATTCTGTTTCAGAGAATTAACGATGATCCCCATGGTCATCCCGTTCCTTTAATAATCCTTTACTTCATCAGCTGGAAATCCACCATGGTTCTATATACTCCTCTTTGCGTGGGAACAGGTAACTGCCTTTTCCAAGAAGTATGCCGCAGAACTTTTCAATTAACCACTGCGTTGAAAATTATTTGCAGGTGTTCAGCGTTTTACCATAATTGTGAGAACCTTTGTTTGTGCCTCCTGAAAGCCTAGAAGGCTGCGACGGACATAACTATGCTGAGGAGTAGCTGACTTGGTGTTGCCTATTTTTGTTAGTGGAGACTGACAAGAAGCCATTCTTCTAAGTATCATCCCACCACCATTTTTCCATTGTTTTAAAATGCAGGGAAATTTTGCAAGTTATCATTATAATTAGTAGCTGGGGGGTACGGTTTTTTTTTTTTTGTGTGTGGTCGATGTGGATGGGGGGGTCAGGCCCTCTGTCAGTTCGCTGGTTAGTTTTTATTATCCCCAGAGAGGAGAAGTGGGCATGTGTTTGGCAGGTGAAAAGGGCGGATTGTGTTTCAGAGAATTAACGATGATCCCCATGGTCATCCCGTTCCTTTAATAATCCTTTACTTCATCAGCTGGAAATCCACCATGGTTCTATATACTCCTCTTTGCGTGGGAACAGGTAACTGGCTTGTTCCAACAAGTATGTCGCAGAGCTTTTCAATTAACCAGTACGTTCAATATTATTTGCAGGTGTTCAGAGTTTCTCCATAATTCTGATAACGTTTGTTTGTGCCTCCTGAAACCCAAGAAGGCTGCGATGGACATAGCTATGCTGAGGATAGCTGACTTGGTGTTGCCTATTTTTGTTAGTGGAGACTGACAAGAAGCCATTCTTCTAAGTATCATCCCACCACCATTTTCCCATTGTTTTAAAATGCAGGGAAATTTTGCAAGTTAGCATTATAATTAGTAGCTGGAGGGTACGGTTTTTTTTTTTTGTGTGTGTGTGGTCGATGTGGATGGGGTGGTCAGGCCCTCTGTCAGTTCGCTGGTTAGTTTTTATTATCCCCAGAGAGGAGAAGTGGGCATGTGTTTGGCAGGTGAAAAGGGCGGATTCTGTTTCAGAGAATTAACGATGATCCCCAGGGTCATCCCGTTCCTTTAATAATCCTTTACTTCATCAGCTGGAAATCCACCATGGTTCTCTATACTCCTCTTTGCTTGGGAACAGGTAACTGCCTTGTTCCAAGAAGTATGCCGCAGAGCTTTTCAATTAACCAATACGTTGAAAATTATTTGCAGGTGTTCAGCGTTTTACCATAATTGTGAGAACCTTTGTTTGTGCCTCCTGAAACCCTAAAAGGCTGCGACGGACATAACTATGCTGAGGAGTAGCTGACTTGGTGTTGCCTATTTTTGTTAGTGGACACTGACAAGAAGCCATTCTTCTAAGTATCATCCCACCACCATTTTTCCATTGTTTTAAAATGCAGGGAAATTTTGCAAGTTAGAATTATAATTATTAGCAGGAGGCTACGGTGTTTTTTTTTTTTTTTTCCTGTGGGGTCGGTGTGGATGTGTTGGTCAGTCCCTTTGTCAGTTTGCTGGTTTGTTTTTATTATCCCCAGAGAGGAGAAGTGGGTATTAGTATGGCAGGTGTAAACTGCGGATCTGTTTCAGAGAATTAAACAGGATCCGCATGGTAATCCCGTTCCTTTAAGAATCATTTGCTTCATGAGCTGGGAATCCACCATGGTTCTATATACTCCTCTTTGCGTGGGAACAGGTAACTGGCTTGTTCCAAGAAGTATGCTTCAGAGCTTTTCAATTAACCAGTATGTTGAAAATCCTTTGCAGGTTTTCAGCGTTTCACCATAATTGTGATAACGTGTGTATGTGCCTACTGAAACCAAATATGGCTGCTACGGACATAACTATGCTGAGGCGTAGCTGACTTGATGTTGCCTATTTTTGTCAGTGGAGACTGACAAGAAGCCATTCTTCTAAGTATCATCCCACCACCATTTTTCCATTGTTTTAAAATGCAGGGAAATTTTGCAAGTTAGCATTGTAATTAGTAGCTGGAGGGTATGTTTTTTTTTTTGTGTGTGGTCGATCTGGATGGGGGGGGTCAGACCCTCTGTCAGTTCGCTGGTTAGTTTTTATTATCCCCAGAGAGGAGAAGTGGGCATGTGTGTGGCAGTTGAAAAGTGTGGATCCTGTTTCAGTCTTAGACCCCTCTATGCGTGGGCACAGGTAACTGGCTTGTTCCAAGAAGTATGTCACAGAGCTTTTGAAATAAACACTACATTGAGAGTTATTTGCCAGTTTTTGCAGCACCTTTCACGATAATTGTGATAAGGTTCATCTCTCCCTCCTTAAATCCAAGATTGCTGTGACGGAAAAAACTATGGTGAGGCCTAGCTAACTTGGTGTTGCTGATACTTGGTATTGGAGCCTGGCAAGAGACCACTCTTTCAAGTATCATTCCACCATCCTTTCTCCATTATTTTAAAAGGCAGAGCACCTTTCACCAGTGAGCATAAGAATGAGTTGCTGGAGGGGATGTTTTTATGTCGAGTCAGGGGGTGGTGGAGGGGCAGGCCCTCTGTCAGTCTGGTGATTTGTTTTTATTATCCCCAGAGAGGAGAAGTGGGTATGTGTGTGGCAGGTGAAAAGGGCAGATCCTGTTTCAGTCTTAGACTGAACAGGATCCGCAGTTTTCAGCCTGTTCCTTTAAGAATCATTTGATTCATCAGCTGGGACTCTACCAAGGTTCTATAGACCCCTCTATGAGTGCACCCAGTAAACTGGCTGGTTCCAAGAAGTATACCTCAGAGCTTTTGAAATAACTACTATGGTGAGAATTATTTGCCAGTTTTTGCAGCACCTTTCACAATAATTGTGTTAAGATTCGCCTCTGCATCCTTAAACACAAGATGGCTGCCATGGAAAACACTATGCTGAGGCATAGCTCACTTGGTGTTGCCAATACTTGGTACTGGACCCTGGCAAGAAGCCAGTTTTTTAAGTATCATTCCATGATCCTTTCTCCACTATTTTAAATGGCAGAGCACCTTTTGGCAGTTAGCATAAGAATGAGTCGCTGGAAGGGACTTTTTTTGTGGGGTCGGGTGGTGTTTGGGGGTCAGGGCATCTTTCAGTCTGGCGGCTTGTTTTTATTAGGCCCAGAGAGGAGAAGTGGGCATGTGTGTGGCAGGTGAAAAGTGCTGATCCTCTTTCAGTCTTAGGGTGAAAGAGGATCAGCAGTTTTCAGCCCGTTTCTTTAAGAATCCTTTGATTCATCACCTGGCAATCTACCATGGTTCTCTGGATCCCTCAATGCGTGGGACCCTTTAACTGGATACTTCCAAGAATTATGCTGCAGAGCTTTTGAAATAACCACTACGTGGAGAATTATTTGCCAGTTTTTGCAGCACCTTTCACCATAATTGTGACAAGGTTCGTCTCTGCCTCCTTAAACCAAGCTGGCTGCCATGGACAAAACCATGCTGAGGCCTACCTCACTTGGTATTGCCTATACTTGGTACTGGAGCCTGGCAAGAAGCCAGTCTTTTAAGTATCATTCCACCAACCTTTTTCCATTGTTTTAAAAGGCAGAGCACCTTTTGCCAGTTAGCATAAGAATGAGTTGCTGGAGGGCACGTTGTTGTGTGGGGTCAGGTGGTGTGTGAGGGGGCAGGCGCTCTGCCAGTCCAGTGTTTTTTTTTTTTTTTTTTTTTTTATCCTCAGAGAGGAGAAGTTGGCATGTGTGCAGCAGGTGAAAAGTGCGGATCCTGTTTTAGTCTTAGACTGAAACAGGATCCACATTTTCTGCCCGTTCCTTTAAGAATCATTTGACTCTTCTTCCGTGAATCCACCATGGTTCTCTATAACCCTCTATGCGTGGCCCCAGGTAACTAGCTGGTTCCAAGAAGTATGCCATAGAGCTTTTGAAATAACCACTACGTGGAGAATTATTTGCCAATTTTTGCAGCACCTTTCACCATAATTGTGACAAGGTACTTCTCTGCCTCCTTAATCCCAAGATGGCTGCCAGGGAAAAAACTATGCTGAGGCCTAGCTCACTTGGTGTTGCCGATACTTGGTACGGGAGCGTGGAATAAAACCAGTCTTTCAAGTATCATTCCACCATCCTTTTTCCATTATTTTAAAAGGCATAGCACCATTTGCCAGTTAGCATAAGAATGAGTCACTGGAGGGGACGTTTTTGTGTGGGGCCGTGTGGTGTGTGTGGGGGGGGCAAGCCCTCTGTCAGTCCAGTGGTTTGTTTTTATTATGCCCAGAGAGGAGAAGTGGGCATGTGTGTGGCAGGTGAAAAGTGCGGATCCTGTTTCAGACTTAGACTGAAACAGGATCCGCACTTTTCAGCCCGTTCCTTTAAGACTCCTTTGATTCATTCTCAATGATGGTGGAATGGTGGTGACCTCCTGGATTCGTGCTCCTGGAGTGGAAGGCATGGGTCTCCCACTGCCACAACCCTAGAGGTTCACTTCCCCACAAGAACGGTGGTGTGAATCCATGGAGAATCAGCGTGGGACAGAGAGAGAGAGCAAGAAAAGACTGAGGTGATTAGGGAAATAAATCACCAAAATCTGGAGAGTGCGGGATGGCCAATAGAGAAGGGAGCACGGGACAGCTGTACCCACCTCACCAGAGAGTGGGGTGGGTTCAGCCCCACAGGAAAGCATCTTGTTCCCCCTCTGACCTCCACACCCACTCAATTGAGGATCTGCCTGAAGTCGGTGCAGAATCGCCACGGGAGATGTGGGGCTCTGCAGAGAGGAGACATTGGCAGGAGGCATTTTGGACCCTGGAGTGCTGTGCGCAGCTGACGCACCTAGCAACTGTCTCCTATACGTGGGCGGTGGGGCTGCTTTGGTCCCGGCTCTAGCAGACGCCAAACTGCCTCGTATAGGTGGGCGGCTGGATTCTCCCGCTCCCCGGCTCCTCTGGCCTCTGCCGGTCCCTGAGCATTCAACCCCAGTGACAGTGATCTGCAGACGGGCGGCCGCCATTGTCGGGGTCCACAGCCTAAACGCTGAGGAGCGATTGGGTACCGGGCGGCTCCCTGGGCGGCTCCCTTCCCTAGTCCACGGACCCTGACTAGGAGCTCCACCTTTGTGTGAACACTGAGTGGTTCCCCAGTCACGAGAGAGTGGAGCGTGGACCTTGCAGACATTGGGGTGGGGCAGACCATCTCCCGCGGGAACTGCAGTGGCTGGGGCGCTGGGCGAATGAGGGCACCGCTCCACTCTCCCTATCCACTGTCTTTCTTGCAGAGAGAGACAGAAGCCACCTCGGGAGAGGAAGAGGGGCAGCCCCCCCAGCGGAGCTAGCAAAATCCTGAACAATATGTGAAGGGCTCCCCCTAGTGACAGAGGAGGCAGCTTACCTGGCACTCACAGTGTGCCCCTATCCAGACTAAAGCTGAAAGAAGGGATCTTAAGGATTCATTCAGATGGGAAGGGCTCAGCGAAGGAACTCTAGGAGTATAAAGAATCAAGCTGAAACCATGCCCTCAAAGAGGATTACTAGTTCTCCACCAATTAACACAAAGCAGATTCCAAATAGCAACATGTCACAGGAAGAATTTCAAACATGGATCATAAATACGCTGAACATTATGCAAGAAAAAATGGATAATCAACACAAAGAAACCACAAAAAAGATCCAGGACTTGGAAGAAAAATTCACCAAAGAAATTGAAATACTGAAGAAAAATCAAACTGAACTCCTGGAAATGAAAAATTTATTCAAGGAGCTACAAAACACAGTGGAAAGTCTCAAGAGCAGGGTAGATCAAACAGAAGAAAGAATCTCAGAGATCGAAGATAACACTTTCCAATTAAATAAGGCAGTCACAGAGTTAAAACAAAGAAACATGAGAAATAATCATAGTCTACAAGAAATGTGGGATTATGTAAAGAAGCCTAACGTGAGAGTTATCGGCATTCCTGAGGGTGAAGAAGACAATAAGCAAGGGTTGAATAAAGTATCTGAAGATATAATTGAGGAAAATTTCCCAGGCCTTGCCAAATCTCTAGATACACAGGTTCAAGAAGCTCAAAGAACCTCTGAGAGATTCATACCAAATAGGAAGACACCACGTCATGTAGTTATCAGACTGACCAAAATATCCACTAACGAGGCCCTTCTTCAATCTGTAAGGAGAAAAAAACAAGTAACATACAAAGGAAAGCCCATCCGAATCACGCCAGATTTCTCAACTGAAACCTTACAAGCAAGAAGAGATTGGAGCCCCATTCTCACTCTTCTGAAACAGAATAATGCCCAGCCTAGAATCCTGTACCCAGATAAGCTCAGTTTTATATATGAAGGTGAAATTAAGACATTCTCAGATAAACAAAAACTCAGAGAATTCACCAAGACAAGAGCAGCTTTCCAAGAAGTATTCAAAACAGAGTTACACGTGGTCCAGCACAAGAAGGACCTTCGAATGTAACACTAATCAAGAGATAAATATGAAAACACAGTTATCATAATGGCTCAAGAGAGAAAACAGATCAATGAAATTCAACCCAACATGAGGAACAGCAATCTGTCTCGCTTATCAGTTCTCTCATTAAATGTGAATGGATTGAATTCCCCACTCAAGAGACATGGACTGGCCCGATGGATAAAAAAGATATAAGCCAAGTATCTGCTGTCTTCAGGAAACTCATCTAACCTGCAAGGATGCATTTAGACTGAAAATAAAAGGGTGGAAATCAATATTCCAAGCAAATGGAACCCAAAAGAAAGCTGGCGTGGCAGTTCTAATCTCCGATAACGTAGTTTTTAAGTCAACAAAAGTAAAGAAAGACAAAGATGGTTACTATATACTGGTGAAGGGTACAATTCAACAAGAAGACATAACTATACTTAACATATATGCACCCGATCTAGGTGCACCCAGATTCATAAAGCAAACCCTACTTGATCTGAACCAAATGATAGATAACAACACTTTAGTAGCCAGAGATTTTAACACGCCACTGACAGTTCAAGACAGATCCTCCAAACAAAAAATAAACAAAGAAATATTGGACGTATATAGAATGCTAGAACAAATGGGCCTGACTGACATCTACAGGACATTCTACCCAAATACCACTGAATATAAGTTCTTCTCATCAGCTCATGGGACATTCTCCAAGATTGACCATATCTTAGGACATAAAGCATGTCTTAAAAAATTTAAAAATATAGAAATAATACCATGCAGCTTCTCGGATCACAGTGGAATAAAAGTAACAATGAACCCTAACAGAAATCCTCATTTCTACTCAAAGTCATGGAAGCTAAATAACCTTCTCCTGAACAATCATTTTATAAATGAAGAAATCAAGTCAGAAATCAAAAGATTCTCTGAATTAAACGACAAAGGAGATACAACTTATCAAAATCTGTGGGACACAGCTAAAGCAGTCCTGAGAGGAAAATTTATTTCCATAAATGCCTATACCAAAAAGACAGAAAACTTACAAATAGACAATCTAATGAATAGACTCAAAGAGCTGGAGAAGAAAGAAGAGACCAAACCCAAACCCAGCAGAAGGAAATTATTAAGATTAAATCAGAACTAAATGAAAAGGACCATAAGGGAGATTAAACCAAACCATAACGGAGATTAATAAAACCAAAAGTTGGTTCTTTGAAAAAATAAACAAAATCGACACACCTCTGGCTAAACTAACCAAGAGCAGAAAAGAAAAATCTCTTATAACCTCGATCAGGAACACGAAAGGAGTAATCACGACTGATGCCACAGAGATACATGATATCATCTATGAATTCTACAAAAATCTTTATGCACACAAATTAGAAAACCTGGAGGAAATGGACAAATTCTTATAAACACACAGCCTTCCCAGGCTCAACCAGGAAGACACAGAATTCCTGAATAGACCGATATCTAGATCTGAAATTGAAACAGCAATAAAAAACCTTCCCAAAAAGAAAAGCCCTGGACCAGATGGGTTCACACCTGAATTCTACCATACCTACAAAGAAGAACTGGTGCCCATCGTACATAAACTATTCTCCAATATAGAGAAGGATGGGATTCTCCCCAACACTTTTTACCAAGCCAACATAATCCTGATACCAAATCCAGGAAAGGATGCAACTAAAACAGAGAACTATAGACCAATTTCTCTTATGAATATAGATGCAAAAATTCTCAATAAAATTCTAACAAATCGAATCCAAGTGCTTATCAAAAAAATAATCCATCACGACCAAGTGGGCTTCATCCCAGAGATGCAGGGATGGTTTGACATATGGGAATGTAATTCATCACATAAATAGAAGCAAAAATAAAGATCAGATGATCCTCTCAATAGATGCAGAGAAAGCATTTGACAAAATTCAACACCCTTTTATGATAAGAACACTTAACAAAATAGGCATAGATGGGGCCTATATAAAAATGATACAAGCCATATACGACAAACCCTCAGCCAACATCATACTGAATGGGGAAAAACTGAAAGCATTCCCACTTCAAACTGGAACCAGACAAGGCTTACCACTGTCCCCATTACTTTTCTACATAGTATTGGAAGTCCTTGCAAGAGCTATCAGGCAAGAGAGCAGAATCAAGGGAGTTGAAATAGGGACAGAAGAGATCAAACTCTCACTCTTTGCTGATGATATGATGTTATATCTATAAAACCCCAAGGTTTCAACCAAGAGACTCCTGGAATTGATCAATGAATTCAGTAAAGTCTCAGGATAGAAAATCAATACACACAAATCAGAGGAATTCATATATGCCAATAACAGTCAAATGGAAAACCAAATTAAGGACTCAATACCCTTCAAAATAGCAACAAAGAAAATAAAATACCTAGGAATTTATTTAACTAAGGAGGTAAAGGACCTCTATAGGGAGAACTATGAAACACTGAGGAAGGAAATTGCAGAACATGTAAATAGGTGGGAAACCATACCATGCTCATGGATCGGTAGAATCAACATTGTTAAAATGTCTATACTGCCCAAAGTTATCTACAGATTCAATGCAATCCTTATTAAATTACCAACATCTTTTTTCACAGACATAGAAAAAATAATTTTACGCTTTGTATGGAACCAGGGAAGACCCCGTTTAGCAAAAGCAATCTTAAACAACAAAAACAAAATGGGAAGTATTAATTTGCCAGACTTCAAACTATACTACAAGGCTGTGGTTCTTAAAACAGCCTGGTACTGGCACAAGTGCAGGGACACAGACCAGTGGAACAGAACAGAAAATCCCAATATAAAACCATCCTCATATAGCCATCTAATCTTTGACAAAGCAGACAAAAACATACTCTGGGGAAAAGATTCCTTATTTAATAAATGGTGCTGGGAAAACTGGATATCCACATGTAGAAGACTAAAACAGGACACACAAAAATCAAATCACAGTGGTTAACAGACTTAAACCTAAGGTCAGAAACTATTAGAATTCTAGAAGAAAATGTAGGAAAGACTCTTACAGACATTGGCCTAGGCAAAGAATTTATGAAGAAGACCCCTAAAGCAATCACAGCAACAACAAAAATAAATAAATGGGACCTGATCAAATTAAAAAGCTTCTGCACAGCCAAAGAAACAGTCACGAGAGTAAATGGACAACCTACAGAATGGGAAAAAATTTTCGCATACTACACATCAGATAAAGGACTGATAACAAGAATCTATTTAGAACTCAGAAAAATCAGTAAGAAAAAATCAAACAACCCTATCAAAAAGTGGGCAAAGGACATAAATAGAAATTTTTCAAAAGAAGATATAAAAATGGCTAACAAACATATGAAAAAGTGTTCAACATCTCTAATCATCAGGGAAATGCAAATCAAAACCACAATGAGATATCACTTAACTCCAGTAGGAATGGCCTTTATCAAAAAGTCCCAAAACTATACATGTTGGTGTGGGTGTGGCGAGATAGGTACATTCATAAACTGCTGGTGGGACTGTAAACTAGTGCAGCCCCTGTGGAAAGCAATGTGGAGATACCTTAAACAGATTCAAGTAGACCTACCATTCGATCCAGCAATTCCATTATTGGACATCTACCCAGAAGAACAAAAGTCATTCTATAAAAAAGACACCTGCACCTGAATGATTATAGCAGCACAATTCACAATCACAAAGATGTGGAAACAACCCAAATGCCCATCAATTCATGAATGGATTAGCAAAATGTGGTATATGTATACCATGGAATATTACTCAGCTATTAGAAATAATGGCGATATGGCATCTCTTTGGTTCTCCTGGAGAGAGCTGGATCCCATTCTATTAAGTGAAGTATCCCAAGAATGGAAAAATAAGCACCACATGTACTCACCAGCAAATTGGTTTCCCTGAGTGCACATTTGGGAACAACACCAATTGGGTATCGGACAGAGGTTGGGGCCGGGTGGAAGGGATGGGTGTATACCTACTTGATGAATGTGATGTGCACTGCCTGGGGAATGGACACCCTTCAAGTTCTAACTGGGGGGGATGGGGTGGGGGAGAGGAGGGGTGCACACCTACATGATGAATGTGATGTGCACTGACTAGGGAATGGACAAAATTGAAGCTCAGAATCGGGGGAAAGGGGAGGCATGGGGAATGTATATAGCCTGATCTTTTGTACCCCCATAATGAGCTAACAAACAAACAAACAAACAAAAAAGAATCGTTTGATTCATCAGCTGGGAATACACCATGGTTCTTTAAAGACCTCTATGCGTGGGCCCAGGTAACTGGCAAGTTCCAAGAAGTATGCCACAGAGCTTTTGAAATAACCACTACGTTGAGAATTATTTGCTAGTTTTTGCACCACCTTTCACCATAATTGTGATAAGGTTGGTCCGTGCCTCCTTCAACCCAAGATGGCTGGGGCGGACAAAAGTATGCTGAGGCCTAGTTCACTTGGTGTTGCCGATAGTTGGTACTGGAGCCTGGCAAGAAGCCATGTTATTAAGAGTCATTCCACCATCCTTTCTCCATCATTTTAAAAGGCAGAACACCTTTTTCCAGTTATCATAAGAATGAGTTGCTGGAGGGGACGTTTTTGAGTGGGGTCGGGTGGTGCGTTGAGGGGAAGGCTCTCTGTCTGTCTGGTGGTTTGTCTTTATTATGCCCAAAGAGGAGAGGTGGGCATGTGTGTGGCAGGTGAAAAGTACGGATCCTGTTTCAGTCTTAGACTGAAACAGGATCCGCACTTTTCAGCCAGTTCCTTTACGAATCCTTTGATTCATCAGCTGGGAATCCACCATGGCTGTCGAGACCCCTCTATGTGTGGGTCCAGGTAACTGGCTAGTTCCAAGATGTATGCCGCAGAGCTTTGGAAATAACCACTACATTGAGTATTATTTGCCAGTTTTTGCAGCAACTTTCACAATGATTGTGAAAAGGTTAGGCAGTGCATCCTGAAACCCAAGCTGGCTTCCACAGAAACAACTACGGTTAGGCCAATCTCCCTTGGAGTTGCCGATAATTGGTACTGGTCCGTGGCAAGAAGCCATTCCTTTAAGTATCATTCCACCTTCCTTTCACAACTATTTTAAAAGGCAGAGCACCTATTGCCATTTAGCTTAAGGATGAGTCGCTGGAGGAAACGTTTTTGTGTGGGGTGGGAGAGGCAGAGCCAGGCCCTCTGTCAGTCCAGTGGTTTGTTTTTATTATCCCCGGAGAGGAGAAGTGGACATGTGTGTGGCAAGTGAAAAGTGTGGATCCTGTTTCAGTCTTAGACTGATACAGGATCGGCACTTTTCATCCTGTTCCTTTAAGAATCCTTTGCTTCATCAGCTGGGAATCCACCATAGTTCTCTACACCCCACTATGTGTGGACCCACTTAACAGGCTAGTTCAAAGAAGTATGCCACAGAGCATTTGAAATAACCACTACCATGGAAATTATTTGCCAGCTTTTCCAGCACTTTTACCATAATTTTGATAAGGTTCATTTGTGCTTCCTTAAACCCTAGATGGCTTCCATGGACAAACCTATACTGAGGGTTCTCTCGCTTGGTGTTGCCAATACTTGGTACGGGAGTCTGACAAGAATCCAGTCTTTTAATTATCATTGCCCCATCCTTTCTCCCTTATATTAAAAGGTGAGCAACTTTCGGCAGTTAGCATAAGGATGAGTCAACGGAGGGGACGTTTTTGGGTGGGATCGGGGTGGTTTGGGGGACAGTCCCTCTGTCAGTCTGGTTGTTTGTGTTTATTATGCCCAGACAGGGAAGTGGATATATTTGTGGCAGGTGAAATGTGCGGATCCTGTTTCAGTTAGACTGAAACAGTATCCGCACTTTTCAGCCGGTTCCATTAAAAATCCTTTGATTCATCAGCTGGGAATCCACCATGGTTCCTTAGAACCCTCCATGCATGGGCCCATGAACTGGCCTGTACCAAGATGTATGCTGCACAGCTTTTGAGATAAACACTACGTGTAGAATTATTTGCCAGTTTCTGCAGCACATATCACCATAATTGTGATAAGGATCGTCTGTGCCTCCTTAAACACAAGATGGCTGCCACGGAGAAAACTATGCTGAGGCCTAGGTCACTTGGATTTCACGACACTTGTTACTGGAGGCTGGAAGGAGGCCATTCTTTTAAGTATCATTCCACCATACTTTCCCCATTATTTTAAAATGCACGGAAACCTTTGCAAGTTAGCATAATAATTAGTAGCTGGAGGGGACATTTTTATTTGTGGGGTCAGTGTGGGTGGGGGGCGCAGGCCCTCTGTCAGTTCGCTGGATGGTTTTTATTTTCCCCAGACCAGAGAAGTGGGCATGTGTGTGGCAGGTAAAAAGTTCGGACCCCGTTTCTGTCTTAGACTGAAACAGAAACCGCACTTTTCACCCCGTTCCATTAAGAATCCCTTGCTTCATCAGCTGGGAATCCACCATGGGCCTCTAGACTGCTCTATGCGTGGGCCCAGTTAACTGGCTAGTTCAAAGAATTATGCCGCAGAGCTTTTCAAGTAACCACTACCATGAGAATTACTTGACCGCTTTTGCAGCACCTTTCACCATAATTGTGATAAGGTTCATCTGTGCCTCCTTAAACCCAAGATGGCTGCCAGGGACAAACGTGTGCTGAGGCCTAGGTGACTTGCTGTTGCCAATACTTGGTATGGGAGTCTGGCAATAAGCCAGTCTTTTAGGTATAATTCCACCATTCTATCTCCATTATTTTAAAAGGCAGAGGACGTATTGCCAGATAGCATAAGGATCAGTCGCTGGAGGGCACGATTTTGTGTGGGGTGGTGGGGGGCGGGGGCAGGCCATCTGTCAATCCGATGGGTTGTTTTTGTTATCCCTAGAGAGGAGAAGTGGGCATGTGTGTTGCAGGCAAAAAGTCCGAATCCTGTTTCAGTCAGGATCTCCACTTTTCAGCCTGTTCCTTTAAGAATCCTTAGATTCATCACCTTGGAATCCACCATGGTTCTCCAGACCCCTCTATGCGTGGGCCCAGGTAACAGGCTTCTTCCAAGAAGTATACCACAGAGCTTTTGAATTAAACAGTACGTTGAGAATTATTTGCCGGGTTTTCAGCACGTTTCAACATAATTATGATAAAGTTTGTATATGCCTCCTTAAACCCAACATGGCTGCCACGGGCATAACTATGCTGAGGCGTAGCTGACTTGGTGTTGCCTATTTTTGTTAGTGGAGACTGACAAGAAGCCATTCTTCTAAGTATCATCCCACCACCATTTTTCCATTGTTTTAAAATGCAGGGAAATTTTGCAAGTTAGCATTATAATTAGTAGCTGGAGGGTACGGTTTTTTTTTTGTGTG
Source organism: Eulemur rufifrons (assembly GCF_041146395.1). Classification (NCBI taxonomy): domain Eukaryota; kingdom Metazoa; phylum Chordata; class Mammalia; order Primates; family Lemuridae; genus Eulemur; species Eulemur rufifrons. Next base: position 1,899,925 of record NC_091001.1, read on the forward strand.
TGTGTGTGGTCGATGTGGATGGGGGGGTCAGGCCCTCTGTCAGTTCAATGGTTAGTTTTTATTATCCCCAGAGAGGAGAAGTGGGCATGTGTTTGGCAGGTGAAAAGGGCGGATTCTGTTTCAGAGAATTAACGATGATCCCCTGGTCATCCCGTTCCTTTAATAATCCTTGACTTCATTAGCTGGAAATCTACCATGGTTCTATATACTCCTCTTTGCGTGGGAACAGGTAACTGGCTTGTTCCAAGAAGTATGCCGCAGAGCTTTTCAATTAACCACTACGTTGAAAATTATTTGCAGGTGTTCAGCGTTTTACCATAATTGTGAGAACCTTTGTTTGTGCCTCCTGAAACCCAAGAAGGCTGCGATGGACATAGCTATGCTGAGGAGTAGCTGACTTGGTGTTGCCTATTTTTGTTAGTGGAGACTGACAGGAAGCCATTCTTCTAAGTATCATCCCACCACCATTTTTCCATTGTTTTAAAATGCAGGGAAATTTTGCAAGTTAGCATTATAATGAGTAGCTGGAGGGTACGGGTTTTTTTGTGTGTGTATGGTCGATGTGGATGGGGGGGTCAGGCCCTCTGTCAGTTCGCTGGTTATTTTTTATTATCCCCAGAGAGGAGAAGTGGGCATGTGTTTGGCAGGTGAAAAGGGCGGATTGTGTTTCAGAGAATTAACGATGATCCCCATGGTCATCCCTTTCCTTTAATAATCCTTTACTTCATCAGCTGGAAATCCACCATGGTTCTCTATACTCCTCTTTGCGTGGGAACAGGTAACTGGCTTGTTCCAAGCAGTATGCCGCAGAGCTTTTCAATTAACCACTACGTTGAAAATTATTTGCAGGTGTTCAGCGTTTCACCATAATTGTGAGAACCTTTGTTTGTGCCTCCTGAAACCCAAGAAGGCTGCGACGGACATAGCTATGCTGAGGAGTAGCTGACTTGGTGTTGCCTATTTTTGTTAGTGGAGACTGACAAGAAGCCATTCTTCTAAGTATCATCCCACCACCATTTTTCCATTGTTTTAAAATGCAGGGAAATTTTGCAAGTTAGCATTGTAATTAGTAGCTGGAGGGTACGGTTTTTTTTGTGTGTGTGTGGTCGATGTGGATGGGGTGGTCAGGCCCTCTGTCAGTTCGCTGGTTAGTTTTTATTATCCCCAGAGAGGAGAAGTGGGCATGTGTTTGGCAGGTGAAAAGGGCGGATTCTGTTTCAGAGAATTAACGATGATCCCCATGGTCATCCCGTTCCTTTAATAATCCTTGACTTCATTAGCTGGAAATCCACCATGGTTCTATATACTCCTCTTTGCGTGGGAACAGGTAACTGGCTTGTTCCAAGAAGTATGCCGCAAGGCTTTTCAATTAACCACTACGTTGAAAATTATTTGCAGATGTTCAGCGTTTCACCATAATTGTGAGAACCTTTGTTTGTGCCTCATGAAACTGAAGAAGGCAGCGACGGACATAACTATGCTGAGGCGTAGCTGACTTGGTGTTGCCTATTTTTGTTAGTGGAGACTGACAAGAAGCCATTCTTCTAAGTCTCATCCCACCACCATTTTTCCATTGATTTAAAATGCAGGGAAATTTTGCAAGTTAGCATTATAATTAGTAGCTGGAGGGTACGATTTTTTTGTGCGTGTGTGGTCGATGTGGATGGGGGGGCGGTCAGGCCCTCTGTCAGTTCGCTGGTTAGTTTTTATTATCCCCAGAGAGGAGAAGTGGGCATGTGTTTGGCAGGTGAAAAGGGCGGATTCTGTTTCAGAGAATTAACGATGATCCCCATAGTCATCCCTTTCGTTTAATAATCCTTTACTTCATCAGCTGGAAATCCACCATGGTTCTCTATACTCCTCTTTGCCTGGGAACAGGTAACTGGCTTGTTCCAAGAAGTATGCCGCAGAGCTTTTCAATTAAACACTACGTTGAAAATTATTTGCAGGTGTTCAGCGTTTCACCATAATTGTGAGAAACTTTGTTTGTGCCTCCTGAAACCCAAGAAGGCTGCGACGGACATAACTATGCTGAGGAGTAGCTGACTTGGTGTTGCCTATTTTTGTTAGTGGAGACTGACAAGATGCCATTCTTCTAAGTCTCATCCCACCACCATTTTTCCATTGTTTTAAAATGCAGGGAAATTTTGCAAGTTAGCATTATAATTAGTAGCTGGAGGGTACGGTTTTCTTTTGTGTGTGTGGTCGATGTGGATGGGGAGGGTCAGGCCCTCTGTCAGTTCGCTGGTTAGTTTTTATTATCCCCAGAGAGGAGAAGTGGGCATGTGTTTGGCAGGTGAAAAGGGCGGATTCTGTTTCAGAGAATTAACGATGATCCCCATGGTCATCCCTTTCCTTTAATAATCCTTTACTTCATCAGCTGGAAATCCACCATGGTTCTATATACTCCTCTTTGCGTGGGAACAGGTAACTGCCTTGTTCCAAGAAGTATGCCGCAGAGCTTTTCAATTAACCACTACGTTGAAAATTATTTGCAGGTGTTCAGCGTTTCACCATAATTGTGAGAACCTTTGTTTGTGCCTCCTGAAACCCAAGAAGGCTGCGACAGACATAACTATGCTGAGGCGTAGCTGACTTCGTTTTGCCTATTTTTGTTAGTGGAGACTGACAAGAATCCATTCTTGTAAGTATCATCTCACCATCATTTTTCCATTGTTTAAAAATGCAGGAAAATTTTGCAAGTTAGCATTATAATTAGTAGCTGGAGGCTACGGTGTTTTTTTTTTTTTTTTTCCTGTGGGGTCGGTGTGGATGTGTTGGTCAGGCCCTCTGTCAGTTCCCCGGTTGGTTTTATTATCCCCAGAGAGGAGAAGTGGGTATTAGTATGGCAGGTGAAAACTGCGGATCTGTTTCAGAGAATTAAACAGGATCCGCATGGTAATCCCGTTCCTTTAAGTATCCTTTGCTTCATGAGCTGGGAATCCACCATGGTTCTATATACTTGTCTATGCGTGGGCACAGGAAACTGGCTAGTTCCAAGAAGTATGCCTCAGAGCTTTTCAATTAACCAGTATGTTGACAATCCTTTGCAGGTTTTCAGCGTTTCACCATAATTGTGATAACGTGTGTATGTGCCTACTGAAACCAAATATGGCTGCTACGGACATAACTATCCTGAGGCGTAGCTGACTTGGTGTTGCCTATTTTTGTCAGTGGAGACTGACAAGAAGCCATTCTTCTAAGTATCATCCCACCATCATTTCTCCATTGTTTAAAAATACAGGGAAATTTTGCACTTGGCATTATAATTAGTAGCTGGAGGGTACTTTTTTGTTTTGTGGGGTCGGTCAGGATGGGTGTTCAGGCCCTCTGTCAGATCGCTGGTTTGTTTTTATTATCCCCAGAGAAGAGTAGTGGGCATGTGCTTGGCAGGTGAAAAGTGCGGATTCTGTTTCAGAGAATTAAACAGGATCCGCATGGTCATCTCATTCCTTTAAGAATCCTTTGCTTCATCAGCTGGGATTCCACCATGTTTCTATATACTCCTCTATGCGTGGGCACAGGTACCTAGCTTGTTCCAAGAATTATGCTGGAGAGTTTTCAAATTAACCAGTACGTTGAAAATTATTTGCAGGTTTTCAGCGTTTCACCATAATTTTGATAACGTTTGTATGTCCCTCCTGAAACCCAAGAAGGCTGCGACGGACATAACTATGCTGAGGAGTAGCTGACTTGGTGTTGCCTATTTTTGTTAGTGGAGACAGACAAGAAGCCATTCTTCTAAGTATGATCCCACCACCATTTTTCCATTGTTTTAAAATGCAGGGAAATTTTGCAAGTTAGCATTATAATTAGTAGCTGGAGGGTACGATTTTTTTTTTGGTGTGTGGTCGATGTGGATGGGGGGGGTCAGGCCCAATGTCAGTTCGCTGGTTAGTTTTTATTATCCCCAGAGAGGAGAATTGGGCATGTGTTTGGCAGGTGAAAAGGGCGGATTCTGTTTCAGAGAATTAACGATGATCCCCATGGTCATCCCGTTCCTTTAATAATCCTTTACTTCATCAGCTGCAAATCCACCATGGTTCTAAATACTCCTCTTTGCGTGGGAACAAGTAACTGGCTTGTTCCAAGAAGTATGCCGCAGAGCTTTTCAATTAACCACTACGTTGAAAATTATTTGCAGGTGTTCAGCGTTTCACCATAATTGTGATAACGTGTGTTTGTGCCTCCTGAAACCCAAAGGCTGCGACGGACATAACTATGCTGAGGAGCAGCTGACTTGGTGTTGCCTACTTTTGTTAGTGGAGACTGACAAGAAGCCATTCTTCTAAGTATCATCCCACCATCATTATTCCATTGTTTTAAAATGCAGGGAAATTTTGCAAGTTAGCATTATAATTAGTAGCTGGAGGGTACGGTTTTTTTCTGTGTGTGTGGTCGATGTGAATGGGGGGGGGGTCCGGCCCTCTGTCAGTTCGCTGGTTAGTTTTTATTATTCCCAGAGAGGAGAAGTGGGCATGTGTTTGGCAGGTGAAAAGGGCGGATTCTGTTTCAGAGAATTAACGATGATCCCCATGGTCATCCCATTCCTTTAATAATCCTTTACTTCATCAGCTGGAAATCCACCATGGTATTATATACTCCTCTTTGCGTGGGAACAGGTAACTGCCTTGTTCCAAGAAGTATGCCGCAGAGCTTTTCAATTAACGACTACGATGAAAATTATTTGCAGGTGTTCAGCGTTTTACCATAATTGTGAGAACCTTTGTTTGTGCCTCCTGAAACCCAAGAAGGCTGCGATGGACATAGCTATGCTGAGGAGTAGCTGACTTGGTGTTGCCTATTTTTGTTAGTGGAGACTGACAAGAAGCCATTCTTCTAAGTATCATCCCACCACAATTTTTCCATTGTTTTAAAATGCAGGAAAATTTTGCAAGTTAGCATTATAATTAGTAGCTGGAGGGTACGGTTTTTTTTTTGTGTGTGTGGTCGATGTGGATGGGGTGGTCAGGCCCTCTGTCAGTTCGCTGGTTAGTTTTTATTATCCCCAGAGAGGAGAAGTGGGCATGTGTTTGGCAGGTGAAAAGGGCGGATTCTGTTTCAGAGAATTAACGATGATCCCCATGGTCATCCCTTTCCTTTAATAATCCTTTACTTCATCAGCTGGAAATCCACCATGGTTCTATATACTCCTCTTTGCGTGGGAACAGGTAACTGCCTTGTTCCAAGAAGTATGCCGCAGAGCTTTTCAATTAACCACTACGTTGAAAATTATTTGCAGGTGTTCAGCGTTTCACCATAATTGTGAGAACCTTTGTTTGTGCCTCCTGAAACCCAAGAAGGCTGCGACAGACATAACTATGCTGAGGCGTAGCTGACTTCGTTTTGCCTATTTTTGTTAGTGGAGACTGACAAGAATCCATTCTTGTAAGTATCATCTCACCATCATTTTTCCATTGTTTAAAAATGCAGGAAAATTTTGCAAGTTAGCATTATAATTAGTAGCTGGAGGCTACGGTGTTTTTTTTTTTTTTTTTTTCCTGTGGGGTCGGTGTGGATGTGTTGGTCAGGCCCTCTGTCAGTTCCCCGGTTGGTTTTATTATCCCCAGAGAGGAGAAGTGGGTATTAGTATGGCAGGTGAAAACTGCGGATCTGTTTCAGAGAATTAAACAGGATCCGCATGGTAATCCCCTTCCTTTAAGTATCCTTTGCTTCATGAGCTGGGAATCCACCATGGTTCTATATACTTGTCTATGCGTGGGCACAGGAAACTGGCTAGTTCCAAGAAGTATGCCTCAGAGCTTTTCAATTAACCAGTATGTTGACAATCCTTTGCAGGTTTTCAGCGTTTCACCATAATTGTGATAACGTGTGTATGTGCCTACTGAAACCAAATATGGCTGCTACGGACATAACTATCCTGAGGCGTAGCTGACTTGGTGTTGCCTATTTTTGTCAGTGGAGACTGACAAGAAGCCATTCTTCTAAGTATCATCCCACCATCATTTCTCCATTGTTTAAAAATGCAGGGAAATTTTGCACTTGGCATTATAATTAGTAACTGGAGGGTACTTTTTTGTTTTGTGGGGTCGGTCAGGATGGGTGTTCAGGCCCTCTGTCAGATCGCTGGTTTGTTTTTATTATCCCCAGAGAAGAGTAGTGGGCATGTGCTTGGCAGGTGAAAAGTGCGGATTCTGTTTCAGAGAATTAAACAGGATCCGCATGGTCATCTCATTCCTTTAAGAATCCTTTGCTTCATCAGCTGGGATTCCACCATGTTTCTATATTCTCCTCTATGCGTGGGCACAGGTACCTAGCTTGTTCCAAGAATTATGCTGGAGAGTTTTCAAATTAACCAGTACGTTGAAAATTATTTGCAGGTTTTCAGCGTTTCACCATAATTTTGATAACGTTTGTATGTCCCTCCTGAAACCCCGAGAAGGCTGCGACGGACATAACTATGCTGAGGAGTAGCTGACTTGGTGTTGCCTGTTTATGTTAGTGGAGACAGACAAGAAGCCATTCTTCTAAGTATGATCCCACCACCATTTTTCCATTGTTTTAAAATGCAGGGAAATTTTGCAAGTTAGCATTATAATTAGTAGCTGGAGGGTACGATTTTTTTTTTGGTGTGTGGTCGATGTGGATGGGGGGGGTCAGGCCCAATGTCAGTTCGCTGGTTAGTTTTTATTATCCCCAGAGAGGAGAAGTGGGCATGTGTTTGGCAGGTGAAAAGGGCGGATTCTGTTTCAGAGAATTAACGATGATCCCCATGGTCATCCCGTTCCTTTAATAATCCTTTACTTCATCAGCTGCAAATCCACCATGGTTCTAAATACTCCTCTTTGCGTGGGAACAAGTAACTGGCTTGTTCCAAGAAGTATGCCGCAGAGCTTTTCAATTAACCACTACGTTGAAAATTATTTGCAGGTGTTCAGCGTTTCACCATAATTGTGATAACGTGTGTTTGTGCCTCCTGAAACCCAAAGGCTGCGACGGACATAACTATGCTGAGGAGTAGCTGACTTGGTGTTGCCTATTTTTGTTAGTGGAGACTGACAAGAAGCCATTCTTCTAAGTATCATCCCACCACCATTTTTCCATTGTTTTAAAATGCAGGGAAATTTTGCAAGTTAGCATTATAATTAGTAGCTGGAGGGTACGGTTTTTTTCTGTGTGTGTGGTCGATGTGAATGGGGGGGGGTCCGGCCCTCTGTCAGTTCGCTGGTTAGTTTTTATTATCCCCAGAGAGGAGAAGTGGGCATGTGTTTGGCAGGTGAAAAGGGCGGATTCTGTTTCAGAGAATTAACGATGATCACCATGGTCATCCCGTTCCTTTAATAATCCTTTACTTCATCAGCTGGAAATCCACCATGGTATTATATACTCCTCTTTGCGTGGGAACAGGTAACTGCCTTGTTCCAAGAAGTATGCCGCAGAGCTTTTCAATTAACGACTACGATGAAAATTATTTGCAGGTGTTCAGCGTTTTACCATAATTGTGAGAACCTTTGTTTGTGCCTCCTGAAACCCAAGAAGGCTGCGATGGACATAGCTATGCTGAGGAGTAGCTGACTTGGTGTTGCCTATTTTTGTTAGTGGAGACTGACAAGAAGCCATTCTTCTAAGTATCATCCCACCACCATTTTTCCATTGTTTTAAAATGCAGGAAAATTTTGCAAGTTAGCATTATAATTAGTAGCTGGAGGGTACGGTTTTTTTTTTGTGTGTGTGGTCGATGTGGATGGGGTGGTCAGGCCCTCTGTCAGTTCGCTGGTTATTTTTTATTATCCCCAGAGAGGAGAAGTGGGCATGTGTTTGGCAGGTGAAAAGGGCAGATTCTGTTTCAGAGAATTAACGATGATCCCCATGGTCATCCCGTTCCTTTAATAATCCTTTACTTCATCAGCTGGAAATCCACCATGGTTCTCTATACTCCTCTTTGCGTGGGAACAGGTAACTGGCTTGTTCCAAGAAGTATGCCGCAGAGTTTTTCAATTAACCACTACGTTGAAAATTATTTGCAGGTGTTCAGCGTTTCAGCATAATTGTGACAACCTTTGTTTGTGCCTCCTGAAACCCAAGAAGGCTGCGACGGACATAACTATGCTGAGGAGTAGCTGACTTGGTGTTGCCTATTTTTGTTAGTGGAGACTGACAAGAAGCCATTCTTCTAAGTATCATCCCACCACCATTTTTCCATTGTTTTAAAATGCAGGGAAATTTTGCAAGTTAGCATTATAATTAGTAGCTGGAGGGTACGGTTTTTTTTTTTTTGTGTGGTCGATGTGGATGGTGGGGGTCAGGCCTTCTGTCAGTTCGCTGGTTAGTTTTTATTATCCCCAGAGAGGAGAAGTGTGCATGTGTTTGGCAGGTGAAAAGGGCGGATTCTGTTTCAGAGAATTAACGATGATCCCCATGGTCATCCCGTTCCTTTAATAATCCTTTACTTCATCAGCTGGAAATCCACCATGGTTTTCTATACTCCTCTTTGCGTGGGAACAGGTAACTGCCTTGTTCCAAGAAGTATGCCGCAGAGCTTTTCAATTAACCAGTACGTTGAAAATTATTTGCAGGTGTTCAGCGTTTCACCATAATTGTGAGAACCTTTGTTTGTGCCTCCTGAAACCCAAGAAGGCTGCGACGGACATAACTATGCTGAGGAGTAGCTGACTTGGTGTTGCCTATTTTTGTTAGTGGAGACTGACAAGAAGCCATTCTTCTAAGTATCATCCCACCACCATTTTCCATTGTTTTAAAATGCAGGGAAATTTTGCAAGTTAGCATTATAATTAGTAGCTGGAGGGTACCGTTTTTTTTTTTTTTTTTTTTTTTTTCCTGTGGGGACGGTGTGGATGTGTTGGTCAGGCCCTCTGTCAGTTCCCCGGTTGGTTTTTATTATCCCAAGAGAGGAGAAGTGGGTATTAGTATGGCAGGTGAAAACTGCGGATCTGTTTCAGAGAATTAAACAGGATCCGCATGGTAATCCCGTTCCTTTAAGAATCCTTTGCTTCATGAACTGGGAATCCACCATGGTTCCATATACTTGTCTATGCGTGGGCACAGGAAACTGGCTAATTCCAAGAAGTATGCCTCAGAGCTTTTCAATTAACCAGTATGTTGACAATCCTTTGCAGGTTTTCAGCGTTTCACCATAATTGTGATAACGTGTGTATGTGCCTACTGAAACCAATTATGGCTGCTACGGACATAACTATGCTGAGGCGTAGCTGACTTGGTGTTGCCTATTTTTGTCAGTGGAGACTGACAAGAAGCCATTCTTCTAAGTATCATCCCACCATCATTTCTCCATTGTTTAAAAATGCAGGGAAATTTTGCAAATTGGCATTATAATTAGTAGCTGGAGGGTACTTTTTTGTTTTGTGGGGTCGGTCAGCATGGGTGTTCAGGCCCTCTGTCAGATCGCTGGTTTGTTTTTATTATCCCCAGAGAAGAGTAGTGGGCATGTGTTTGGCAGGTGAAAAGTGCGGATTCTGTTTCAGAGAATTAAACAGGATCCACATGGTCATCTCATTCCTTTAAGAATCCTTTGCTTCATCAGCTGGGATTCCACCATGTTTCTATATACTCCTCTACGCGTGGACAGAGATACCTGGCTTGTTCCAAGAAGTATGCTGGAGATTTTTCAAATTAACCAGTACGTTGAAAATTATTTGCAGTTTTTCAGCGTTTCACCATAATTTTGATAACGTTTGTATGTCACTCCTGAAACCCAAGAAGGCTGCGACGGACATAACTATGCTGAGGAGTAGCTGACTTGGTGTTTCCTATTTTTGTTAGTGGAGACGGACAAGAAGCCATTCTCCTAAGTATGATCCCACCACCGTTTTTCCATTGTTTTAAAATGCAGGGAAATTTTGCAAGTTAGCATTATAATTAGTAGCTGGAGGGTACGGTTTTTTTTTGTGAGTGGTCGATGTGGATGGGGGGTGGTTAGGCCCTCTGTCAGTTCGCTGGTTAGTTTTTATTATCCCCAGAGAGGAGAAGTGGGCATGTGTTTGGCAGGTGAAAAGGGCGGATTCTGTTTCAGAGAATTAACGATGATCCCCATGGTCATCCCGTTCCTTTAATAATCCTTTTCTTCATCAGCTGGAAATCCACCATGGTTCTATATACTCCTCTTTGCGTGGGAACAGGTAACTGGCTTGTTCCAAGAAGTATTCCGCAGAGCTTTTCAATTAACCACTACGTTGAAAATTATTTGCAGGTGTTCAGCGTTTCACCATAATTGTGAGAACCTTTGTTTGTGCCTCCTGAAACCCAAGAAGGCTGCGACGGACATAACTATGGTGGGGAGTAGCTGACTTGGTGTTGCCTATTTTTGTTAGAGGAGACTGACAAGAAGCCATTCTTCTAAGTATCATCCCACCACCATTTTTCCATTGTTTTAAAATGCAGGGAAATTTTGCAAGTTAGCATTAAAATTAGTAGCTGGAGGGTACGGTTTTTTTTTTTTGTGTGGTCGATGTGGATGGTGGGGGTCAGGCCCTCTGTCAGTTCGCTGGTTAGTTTTTATTATCCCCAGAGAGGAGAAGTGGGCATGTGTTTGGCAGGAGAAAAGGGCGGATTCTGTTTCAGAGAATTAACGATGATCCCCATGGTCATCCCGTTCCTTTAATAATCCTTTACTTCATCAGCTGGAAATCCAACATGGTTATATATACTCCTGTTTGCGTGGGAACAGGTAACTGGCTTGTTCCAAGAAGTATGCCGCAGAGCTTTTCAATTAACCACTACGTTGAAAATTATTTGCAGGTGTTCAGCGTTTCACCATAATTGTGATAAAGTGTGTTTGTGCCTCCTGAAACCCAAGAAGGCTGCGACGGACATAACTATGCTGAGGAGTAGCTGATTTGGTGTTGCTTATTTTTGTTAGTGGAGACTGACAAGAAGCCATTCTTCTAAGTATCATCCCACCACCATTTTTCCATTGTTTTAAAATGCAGGGAAATTTTGCAAGTTAGCATTATAATTAGTAGCTGGAGGGTACGGTTTTTTTTTTGTGTGTGTGGTCGAAGTGGATGGGGGGGTCATGCCCTCTGTCAGTTCGCTGGTTAGTTTTTATTATCCCCAGAGAGGAGAAGTGGGCATGTGTTTGGCAGGTGAAAAGGGCGGATTCTGTTTCTGAGAATTAACGATGATCCCCATGGTCGGCCCGTTCCTTTAATAATCCTTTTCTTCATCAGCTAGAAATCCACCATGGTTCTATATACTCCTCTTTGCGTGGGAACAGGTAACTGGCTTGTTCCAAGAAGTATGCCGCAGAGCTTTTCAATTAACCAGTATGTTGAAAATCCTTTGCAGGTTTTCAGCGTTTCACCATAATTGTGATAACGTGTGTATGTGCCTACTGAAACCAAATATGGCTGCTACGGACATAACTATGCTGAGGCGTAGCTTACTTGGTGTTGGCTATTTTTGTCAGTGGAGAGTGACAAGAAGCCATTCTTCTAAGTATCATCCCACCATCATTTCTCCATTGTTTCAAAATGCAGGGAAATTTTGCAAATTGGCATTATAATTAGTAGCTGGAGGGTACTTTTTTGTTTTGTGGGGTCGGTCAGGATGGGTGTTCAGGCCCTCTGTCAGGTCGCTGGTTTGTTTTTATTATCCCCAGAGAAGAGTAGTGGGCATGTGTTTGACAGGTGAAAAGGGTGGATTCTGTTTCAGAGATTTAAACAGGATCCGCATGGTCATCTCATTCCTTTAAGAATCCTTTGCTTCATCAGCTGGGATTCCACCATGGTTCTATATACTCCTCTTTGCGTGGAACAGGTAACTGGCTTGTTCCAAGAAGTATGCCGCAGAGCTTTTCAATTAACCACTACGTTGAAAATTATTTGCAGGTGTTCAGCGTTTCACCATAATTGTGATAACGTGTGTTTGTGCCTCCTGAAACCCAAGAAGGCTGCGACGGACATAACTATGCTGAGGAGTAGCTGACTTGGTGTTGCCTATTTTTGTTAGTGGAGACAGACAAGAAGCCATTCTTCTAAGTATGATACCACCACCATTTTTCCATTGTTTTAAAATGCAGGGAAATTTTGCAAGTTAGCATTATAATTAGTAGCTGGAGGGTACGGTTTTTTTTTTGTGTGTGTGGTCGATGTGGATGGGGGGGGTCAGGCCCTCTGTCAGTTCGCTGGTTAGTTTTTATTATCCCCAGAGAGGAGAAGTGGGCATGTGTTTGGCAGGTGAAAAGGGCGGATTCTGTTTCAGTGAATTAACGATGATCCCCATGGTCATCCCGTTCCTTTAATAATTTTTTACTTCATCAGCTGGAAATCCACAATGGTTCTATATACTCCTCTTTGCGTGGGAACAGGTAACTGGATTGTTCCAAGAAGTATGCCGCAGAGCTTTTCAATTAACCAGTACGTTGAAAATTATTTGCAGGTGTTCAGCGTTTCACCATAATTGTGATAACGTGTGTTTGTGCCTCCTGAAACCCAAGAATGCTGCGACGGACATAACTATGCTGAGGAGTAGCTGACTTGGTGTTGCCTATTCTTGTTAGTGGAGACTGACAAGAAGCCATTCTTCTAAGTATCATCCCACCACCATTTTTCCATTGTTTTAAAATGCAGTTAAATTTTGCAAGTTAGCATTATAATTAGTAGCTGGAGGGTACGGTTTTTTTTTTTGTGTGGTCGATGTGGATGGTCGGGGTCAGGCCCTCTGTCAGTTCACTGGTTAGTTTTTATTATCCCCAGAGAGGAGAAGTGGGCATGTGTTTGGCAGGTGAAAAGGGCGGATTCTGTTTCAGAGAATTAACGATGATCCCCATGGTCATCCCTTTCCTTTAATAATCCTTTACTTCATCAGCTGGAAATCCACCATGGTTCTATATACTCCTCTTTGCGTGGGAACAGGTAACTGGCTTGTTCCAAGAAGTATGCCGCAGAGCTTTTCAATTAACCAGTACGTTGAAAATTATTTGGAGGTGTTCAGCGTTTCACCATAATTGTGATAACGTTTGTTTGTGCCTCCTGAAACCCAAGAAGGCTGCGACGGAAATAACTATGCTGAGGCGTAGCTGACTTGGTGTTGCCTATTTTTGTTAGTGGAGACTGACAAGAAGCCATTCTTCTAAGTATCATCCCACCACCATTTTTCCATTGTTTTAAAATGCAGGGAAATTTTGCAAGTTAGCATTATAATTAGTAGGTGGAGGCTACGGTGTTTTTTTTTTTTTTCCCTGTGGGGTCGGTGTGGATGTGTTGGTCAGGCCCTCTGTCAGTTCGCTGGTTAGTTTTTATTATCCCCAGAGAGGAGAGGTGGGCATGTGTTTGGCAGGTGAAAAGGGCGGATTCTGTTTCAGAGAATTAAACAGGATCCGCATGGTAATCCCGTTCCTTTAAGAATCCTTTGCTTCATGAGCTGGGAATCCACCATGGTTCTATATACTTGTCTATGCGTGGGCACAGGAAACTGGCTAGTTCCAAGAAGTATGCCTCAGAGCTTTTCAATTAACCAGTATGTTGACAATCCTTTGCAGGTTTTCAGCGTTTCACCATAATTGTGATAACGTGTGTATGTGCCTACTGAAATCAAATATGGCTGCTACGGACATAACTATACTGAGGGGTAGCTGACTTGGTGTTGCCTATTTTTGTCAGTGGAGACTGACAAGAAGCCATTCTTCTAAGTATCATCCCACCATCATTTCTCCATTGTTTAAAAATGCAGGGAAATTTTGCAAATTGGCATTATAATTAGTAGCTGGAGGGTACTTTTTTGTTTTGTGGGGTCGGTCAGGATGGGTGTTCAGGCCCTCTGTCAGATCGCTGGTTTGTTTTTATTATCCCCAGAGAAGAGTAGTGGGCATGTGTTTGGGAGGTGAAAAGTGCGGATTCTGTTTCAGAGAATTAAACAGGATCGGCATGGTCATCTCATTCCTTTAAGAATCCTTTGCTTCATCAGCTGGGATTCCACCATGGTTCTATATACACCTCTTTGCGTGGAAACAGGTAACTGGCTTGTTCGAAGAAGTATGCCGCAGAGCTTTTCAATTAACCACTACGTTGAAAATTATTTACAGGTTTCAGCGTTTCACCATAATTGTGATAACGTGTGTTTGTGCCTCCTGAAACCCAAGAAGGCTGCGACGGACATAACTATGCTGAGGAGTAGCTGACTTGGTGTTGCCTATTTTTGTTAGTGGAGACTCACAAGAAGCCATTCTTCTAAGTATCATCCCACCACCATTTTTCCATTGTTTTAAAATGCAGGGAAATTTTGCAAGTTAGCATTATAATTAGTAGCTGGAGGGTACAGTTTTTTTTTGTGTGTGTGGTCGATTTGGATGGGGGGTGGTTAGGCCCTCTGTCAGTTCGCTGGTTAGTTTTTATTATCCCCAGAGAGGAGAAGTGGGCATGTGTTTGGCAGGTGAAAAGGGCGGATTCTGTTTCAGAGAATTAACGATGATCCCCATGGTCATCCCGTTCCTTTAATAATCCTTTACTTCATCAGCTGGAAATCCACCATGGTTCTATATACTCCTCTTTGCGTGGGAACAGGTAACTGGCTTGTTCCAAGAAGTATGCCGCAGAGCTTTTCAATTAAACACTACGTTGAAAATTATTTGCAGGTGTTCAGCGTTTCACCATAATTGTGATAACGTGTGTTTGTGCCTCCTGAAACCCAAGAAGGCTGCGACGGACATAACTATGCTGAGGCGTAGCTGACTTGGTGTTGCCTATTTTTGTTAGAGGAGACTGACAAGAAGCCATTCTTCTAAGTATCATCCCACCACCATTTTTCCATTGTTTTAAAATGTAGGGAAATTTTGCAAGTTAGCATTATAATTAGTAGCTGGAGGGTACGGTTTTTTTTTTTTTGTGTGGTTGATGTGGATGGTGGGGGTCAGGCCCTCTGTGAGTTCGCTGGTTAGTTTTTATTATCCCCAGAGTGGAGAAGTGGGCATGTGTTTGGCAGGTGAAAAGGGCGGATTCTGTTTCAGAGAATTAACTATGATCCCCATGGTCATCCCGTTCCTTTAATAATCCTTTACTTCATCAGCTGGAAATCCACCATGGTTCTATATACTCCTCTTTGCGTGGGAACAGGTAACTGGCTTGTTCCAAGAAGTATGCCGCAGAGCTTTTCAATTAACCAGTACGTTGAAAATTATTTGCAGGTGTTCAGCGTTTCACCATAATTGTGATAACGTGTGTTTGTGCCTCCTGAAACCCAAGAAGGCTGCGACGGACATAACTATGCTGAGGAGTAGCTGACTTGGTGTTGCCTATTTTTGTTAGTGGAGACTGACAAGAATCCATTCTTGTAAGTATCATCTCACCATCATTTTTCCATTGTTTAAAAATGCAGGGAAATTTTGCAAGTTAGCATTATAATTAGTAGCTGGAGGCTACGGTGTTTTTTTTTTTTTTTTTTCCTGTGCCGTCGGTGTGGATGTGTTGGTCAGGCCCTCTGTCAGTTCGCTGGTTTGTTTTTATTATCCCCATAGAAGAGAAGTGGGTATTAGTATGGCAGGTGAAAACTGCGGATCTGTTTCAGAGAATTAAACAGGATCCGCATGGTAATCCCGTTCCTTTAAGAATCCTTTGCTTCATGAGCTGGGAATCCACCATGGTACTATATACTCCTCTTTGCGTGGGAACAGGTAACTGGCTTGTTCCAAGAAGTATGCCTCAGAGCTTTTCAATTAACCAGTATGTTGAAAATCCTTTTCAGGTTTTCAGCGTTTCACCATAATTGTGATAACGTGTGTATGTGCCTACTGAAACCAAATATGGCTGCTACGGACATAACTATGCTGAGGCGTAGCTGACTTGGTGTTGCCTATTTTTGTCAGTGCAGACTGACAAGAAGCCATTCTTCTAAGTATCATCCCACCATCATTTCTCCATTGTTTCAAAATGCAGGGAAATTTTGCAAATTGGCATTATAATTAGTAGCTGGAGGGTACTTTTTTGTTTTGTGGGGTCGGTCAGGATGGGTGTTCAGGCCCTCTGTCAGATCGCTGGTTTGTTTTTATTATCCCCAGAGAAGAGTAGTGGGCATGTGTTTGGCTGGTGAAAAGTGCGGATTCTGTTTCAGAGAATTAAACAGGATCTGCATGGTCATCTCATTCCTTTAAGAATCCTTTGCTTCATCAACTGGGATTCCACCATGTTTCTATATACTCCTCTATGCGTGGGCACAGGTACCTGACTTGTTCCAAGAATTATGCTGGAGAGTTTTCAAATTAACCAGTACGTTGAAAATTATTTGCAGTTTTTCAGCGTTTCACCATAATTTTGATAACGTTTGTATGTCCCTCCTGAAACCCAAGAAGGCTGCGACGGACATAACTATGCTGAGGAGTAGCTGACTTGGTGTTGCCTATTTTTGTTAGTGGAGACAGACAAGAAGCCATTCTTCTAAGTATGATCCCACCACCATTTTTCCATTGTTTTAAAATGCAGGGAAATTTTGCAAGTTAGCATTATAATTAGTAGCTGGAGGGTACGGTTTTTTTTTTTGTGTGTGTGTGGTCGATGTGGATGGGGGGGGCGTTAGGCCCTCTGTCAGTTCGCTGGTTAGTTTTTATTATCCCCAGAGAGGAGAAGTGGGCATGTGTTTGGCAGGTGAAAAGGGCGGATTCTGTTTCAGAGAATTAACGATGATCCTCATGGTCATCCCGTTCCTTTAATAATCCTTTACTTCATCAGCTGGAAATCCACCATGGTTCTCTATACTCCTCTTTGCGTGGGAACAGGTAACTGCCTTGTTCCAAGAAGTATGCCGCAGAGCTTTTCAATTAACCACTACGTTGAAAATTATTTGCAGGTGTTCAGCGTTTCACCATAATTGTGAGAACCTTTGTTTGTGCCTCCTGAAACCCAAGAAGGCTGCGACGGACATAACTATGTTGAGGAGTAGCTGATTTGGTGTTGCCTATTTTTGTTAGTGGAAACTGACAAGAAGCCATTCTTCTAAGTATCATCCCACCACCATTTTTCCATTGTTTTAAAATGCAGGGAAATTTTGCAAGTTAGCATTATAATTAGTAGCTGGAGGGTACGGTTTTTTTTTTTTTGTGTGGTCGATGTGGATGGTGGGGGTCAGGCCTCTCTCAGTTCGCTGGTTAGTTTTTGTTATCCCAAGAGCGGAGAAGTGGGCATGTTTTTGGCAGGTGAAAAGGGCGGATTCTGTTTCAGAGAATTAACGATGATCCCCATGGTCATCCCGTTCCTTTAATAATCCTTTACTTCATCAGCTGGAAATCCACCATGGTTCTATATACTCCTCTTTGCGTGGGAACAGGTAACTGCCTTGTTCCAAGAAGTATGCCGCAGAGCTTTTCAATTAACCACTACGTTGAAAATTATTTGCAGGTGTTCAGCGTTTCACCATATTTGTGATGACGTGTCTTTGTGCCTCCTGAAACCCAAGAAGGCTGCGATGGACATAACTATGCTGAGGAGTAGCTGACTTGCTGTTGCCTATTTTTGTCAGTGGAGACTGACAAGAAGCCATTCTTCTAAGTATCATCCCACCACCATTTTTCCATTATTTTAAAAGGCAGGGAAATTATGCAAGTTAGCATTATAATTAGTAGCTGGAGGGTACGGTTTTTTTTTTTTTGTGTGTGTGGTCGATGTGGATGGGGGGGTCAGGCCCTCTGTCAGATCGCTGGTTAGTTTTTATTATCCCCAGAGAAGAGAAGTGGGCATGTGTTTGGCAGGTGAAAAGGGCGGATTCTGTTTCTGAGAATTAACGATGATCCCCATGGTCGTCCCGTTCCTTTAATAATCCTTTACTTCATCAGCTGGAAATCCACCATGGTTCTATATACTCCTCTTTGCGTGGGAACAGGTAACTGGCTTGTTCCAAGAAGTATGCCGCAGAGCTTTTCAATTAACCACTACGTTGAAAATCCTTTGCAGGTTTTCAGCGTTTCACCATAATTGTGATAACGTGTGTATGTGCCTACTGAAACCAAATATGGCTGCTAAGGACATAACTATGCTGAGGCGTAGCTTACTTGGTGTTGCCTATTTTTGTCAGTGGAGACTGACAAGAAGCCAATCTTCTAAGTATCATCCCACCATCATTTCTCCATTGTTTAAAAATGCAGGGAAATTTTGCAAATTGGCATTATAATTAGTAGCTGGGGGTACTTTTTTGTTTTGTGGGGTCGGTCAGGATGGGTGTTCAGGCCCTCTGTCAGATCGCTGGTTTGTTTTTATTATCCCCAGAGAAGAGTAGTGGCATGTGTTTGGCAGGTGAAAAGTGCGGATTCTGTTTCAGAGAATTAAACAGGACCCGCATGGTCATCTCATTCCTTTAAGAATCCTTTGCTTCATCAGCTGGGATTCCACCATGTTTCTATATACTCCTCTATGCATGGGCACAGGTACCTGGCTTGTTCCAAGAAGTATGCTGGAGAGTTTTCAAATTAACCAGTACGTTGAAAATTATTTGCAGGTGTTCAGCGTTTCACCATAATTTTGATAACGTGTGTATGTCCCTCCTGAAACCCAAGAAGGCTGCGACGGACATAACTATGCTGAGGAGTAGCTGACTCGGTGTTGCCTATTTTTGTTAGTGGAGACAGACAAGAAGCCATTCTTCTAAGTATGATCCCACCACCATTTTTCCATTGTTTTAAAATGCAGGGAAATTTTGCAAGTTAGCATTATAATTAGTAGCTGGAGGGTACGGTTTTTTTTTTCTGTGTGGTCGATGTGGATGGGGCGGGGGTCAGGCCCTCTGTCAGTTCGCTGGGTAGTTTTTATTTTCCCCATAGAGGAGAAGTGGGCATGTGTTTGGCAGGTTAAGGGCGGATTCAGTTTCAGAGAATTAACGATGATCCCCATGGTCATCCCGTTCCATTAATAATCCTTTACTTCATCAGCTGGAAATCCACCATGGTTCTATATACTCCTCTTTGCGTGGGAACAGGTAACTGGCTTGTTCCAAGAAGTATGCCGCAGAGCTTTTCAATTAACCACTACGTTGAAAATTAGTTGCAGGTGTTCAGCGTTTCACCATAATTGTGATAACGTTTGTTTCTGCCTCCTGAAACACAAGAAGGCTGCGACGGACATAACTATGCTGAGGAGTAGCTGACTTAGTGTTGCCTATTTTTGTTAGTGGAGACTGACAAGAAGCCATTCTTCTAAGTATCATCCCACCACCATTTTTCCCTTGTTTTAAAATGCAGGAAAATTTTGCAAGTTAGCATTATAATTAGTAGCTGGAGGGTACGGTTTTTTTTTTTTTTTGTGTGGTCGATGTGGATTGGGGGGGGTCAGGCCCTCTGTCAGTTCGCCGGTTAGTTTTTATTATCCCTAGAGAGGAGAAGTGGGCATGTGTTTGGCAGGTGAAAAGGGCGGATTCTGTTTCAGAGAATTAACGATGATCCCCATGGTCATCCCGTTCCTTTAATAATCCTTTACTTCATCAGCTGGAAATCCACCATGGTTCTCTATACTCCTCTTTGCGTGGGAACAGGTAACTGGCTTGTTCCAAGAAGTATGCCGCAGAGCTTTTCAATTAACCCCTACGTTGAAAATTATTTGCAGGTGTTCAGCGTTTCACCATAATTGTGATAACGTTTGTTTGTGCCTCCTCAAACCCAAGAATGCTGCGACGGACATAACTATGCTGAGGCTTAGCTGATTTGGTGTTGCCTATTTTTGTTACTGGAGACTGACAAGAATCCATTCTTCTAAGTATCATTTCACCATCATTTTTCCGTTGTTTAAAAATGCAGGGAAGTTTTGCAAGTTAGCATTATAATTAGTAGCTGGAGGCTACGGTGTTTTTTTTTTTTTTCCTGTGGGGTTGGTGTGGATGTGTTGATCAGGCCCTCTGTCAGTTCGCTGGTTAGTTTTTATTATCCCCAGAGAGGAGAAGTGGGTATTAGTATGGCAGGTGAAAACTGCGGATCTGTTTCAGAGAATTAAACAGGATCCGCATGGTAATCCCGTTCCTTTAAGAATCCTTTGCTTCATGAGCTGGGAATCCACCATGATTCTATATACTTCTCTATGCGTGGGCACAGGAAACTCGCTTGTTCCAAGAAGTATGCCTCAGAGCTTTTCAATGAACCAGTATGTTGAAAATCCTTTGCAGGTTTTCAGCGTTTCAGAATAATTGTGATAACGTGTGTATGTGCCTACTGAAAACAAATATGGCTGCTACGGACATAACTATGCTGAGGCGTAGCTGACTTGGTGTTGCCTATTTTTGTCAGTGGAGACTGACAAGAAGCCATTCTTCTAAGTATCATCCCACCATCATTTCTCCATTGTTTAAAAATGCAGGGAAATTTTGCAAATTGGCATTATAATTAGTAGCTGGAGGGTACTTTTTTGTTTTGTGGGGTCGGTCAGGATGGGTGTTCAGGCCCTCTGTCAGATCGCTGGTTTGTTTTTATTATCCCCAGAGAAGAGTAGTGGGCATGTGTTTGGCAGGTGAAAAGTGCGGATTCTGTTTCAGAGAATTAAACAGGATCCGCATGGTCACCTCATTCCTTTAAGAATCCTTTGCTTCATCAGCTGGGATTCCACCATGTTTCTATATACTCCTCTATGCGTGGGCACAGGTACCTGGCTTGTTCCAAGAATTATGCTGGAGAGTTTTCAAATTAACCAGTACGTTGAAAATTATTTGCAGGTTTTCAGCGTTTCACCATAATTTTGATAACGTTTGTATGTCCCTCCTGAAACCCAAGAAGGCTGCGACGGACATAACTATGCTGAGGAGTAGCTGACTTGGTGTTGCCTATTTTTGTTAGTGGAGACAGACAAGAAGCCATTCTTCTAAGTATGATCCCACCACCATTTTTCCATTGTTTTAAAATGTAGGAAATTTTGCAAGTTAGCATTATAATTAGTAGCTGGAGGGTACGGTTTTTTTTTGTGTGTGTGTGTGTGGTCGAGGTGGATGGAGGGGTCAGGCCCTCTGTCAGTTCGCTGGTTAGTTTTTATTATCCCCAGAGAGGAGAAGTGGGCATGTGTTTGGCAGGTGAAAAGGGCGGATTCTGTTTCAGAGAATTAACGATGATCCCCATGGTCATCCCTTTCCTTTAATAATCCTTTACTTCATCAGCTGGAAATCCGCCATGGTTCTATATACTCCTCTTTGCGTGGGTACAGGTAACTGCCTTGTTCCAAGAAGTATGCCGCAGAGCTTTTCAATTAACCACTACGTTGAAAATCATTTGCAGGTGTTCAGCGTTTCACCATAATTCTGATAACGTTTGTTTGTGCCTTCTGAAACCCAAGATGGCTGTGATGGACATAGCTATGCTGAGGAGTAGCTGACTTGGTGTTGCCTATTTTTGTTAGTGGAGACTGACAAGAAGCCATTCTTCTAAGTATCATCCCACCACCATTTTTCCATTGTTTTAAAATGCAGGGAAATTTTGCAAGTTAGCATTATAATTAGTAGCTGGAGGGAACGGTTTTTTTTTGTGTGTGTGGTCGATGCGGATGGGGGGGGTCAGGCCCTCTGTCAGTTCGCTGGTAAGTTTTTATAATCCCCAGAGAGGAGAAGTGGGCCTGTGTTTGGCAGGTGAAAAGGGCGGATTCTGTTTCAGAGAATTAACGATGATCCCCATGGTCATCCCGTTCCTTTAATAATCCTTTACTGCATGAGCTGGAAATCCACCATGGTTCTATATACTCCTCTTTCGGTGGGAACAGGTAACTGGCTTGTTCCAAGAAGTATGCCGCAGAGCTTTTCAATTAACCACTACGTTCAAAATTATTTGCAGGTGTTCAGCGTTTCACCATAATTGTGATAACGTGTGTTTGTGCCTCCTGAAACCCAAGAAGGCTGCGACGGACATAACTATGCTGAGGCGTAGCTGACTTGGTGTTCCCTATTTTTGTTAGTGGAGACTGACAAGAAGCCATTCTTCTAAGTATCATCCCACCACCATTTTTCCATTGTTTTAAAATGCAGGGAAATTTTGCAAGTTAGCATTATAATTAGTAGCTGGAGTGTTCGGTATTTTTTTGTGTGTGTGGTCGATGTGGATGGGGGGGTCAGGCCCTCTGTCAGTTCGCTGGTTAGTTTTTATTATCCCCAGAGAGGAGAAATGGGCAGGTGTTTGGCAGGTGAAAAGGGAGAATTCTGTTTCAGAGAATTAACGATGATCCCCATGGTCATCCCGTTCCTTTAATAATCCTTTACTTCATCAGCTGGAAATCCACCATGGTTCTACATACTACTCTTTGCGTGGGAACAGGTAACTGGCTTGTTCCAAGAAGTATGCCACAGAGCTTTTCAATTAACCACTACGTTGAAAATTATTTGCAGGTGTTCAGCGTTTCACCATAATTGTGATAACGTGTGTTTGTGCCTCCTGAAACCCAAGAAGGCTGCGACGGACATAACTATGCTGAGGAGTAGCTGACTTGGTGTTGCCTATTTTTGTTAGTGGAGACTGACAAGAAGCCATTCTTCTAAGTATCATCTCACCATCATTTTTCCATTGTTTAAAAATGCAGGAATGTTTTGCAAGTTAGCATTATAATTAGTAGCTGGAGGCTATGGTGTTTTTTTTTTTTTTTTCCTGTGGGGTCGGTGTGGATGTGTTGGTCAGGCCCTCTGTCAGTTCGCTGGTTTGTTTTTATTATTCCCAGAGAGGAGAAGTGGGTATTAGTATGGCAGGTGAAAACTGCGGATCTGTTTCAGAGAATTAAACAGAATCCGCATGGTAATCCCGTTCCTTTAAGAATCCATTGCTTCATGAGCTGGGAATGCACCATGGTTCTATATACTTCTCTATGCGTGGGCACAGGAAACTGGCTTGTTCCAAGAAGTATGCCTCAGAGCTTTTCAATGAACCAGTATGTTGAAAATCCTTTGCAGGTTTTCAGCGTTTCACCATAATTGTGATAACGTGTCTATGTGCCTACTGAAACCAAATATGGCTGCTACGGACATAACTATGCTGAGGCGTAGCTGACTTGGTGTTGCCTATTTTTGTCAGTGGAGACTGACAAGAAGCCATTCTTCTAAGTATCATCCCACCATCATTTCTCCATTGTTTCAAAATGCAGGGAAATTTTGCAAATTGGCATTATAATTAGTAGCTGGAGGGTACTTTTTTGTTTTGTGGGGTCAGTCAGGATGGGTGTTCAGGCCCTCTGTCAGATCGCTGGTTTGTTTTTATTATCCCCAGAGAAGAGTAGTGGGCATGTGTTTGGCAGGTGTAAAGTGCGGATTCAGTTTCAGAGAATTAAACAGGATCTGTATGGTCATCTCATTCCTTTAAGAATCTTTGCTTCATCAGCTGGGATTCCACCATGTTTCTATATACTCCTCTATGCGTGGGCACAGGTACCTGGCTTCTTCCAAGAAGTATGCTGGAGAGTTTTCAAATTAACCAGTACGTTCAAAATTATTTGCAGGTGTTCAGCGTTTCACCATAATTTTGACAACGTTTTTATGTCCCTCCTGAAACCCAAGAAGGCTGCGACGGACATAGCTATGATGAGGAGTAGCTGACTTGGTGTTGCCTATTTTGGTTAGTGGAGACAGACAAGAAGCCATTCTTCTAAGTATGATCCCACCACCATTTTTCCATTGTTTTAAAATGCAGGGAAATTTTGCAAGTTAGCATTATAATTAGTAGCTGGATGGTACGCTTTTTTTTTTTGTGTAGTCGATGTGGATGGGCGGGGGTCAGGCCCTCTGTCAGTTCGCTGGTTAGTTTTTATTATCCCCAGAGAGGAGAAGTGGGCATGTGTTTGGCAGGTGAAAAGCGCGGATTCTGTTTCAGAGAATTAACGATGATCCCCATGGCCATCCCGTTCCTTTAATAATCCTTTACTTCATCAGCTGGAAATCCACCATGGTTCTATGTACTCCTCTTTGCGTGGGAACAGGTAACTGGCTTGTTCCAAGAAGTATGCCGCAGAGCTTTTCAATTAACCAGTACGTTGAAAATTATTTGCAGGTGTTCAGCGTTTCACCATAATTGTGATAACCTTTGTTTGTGCCTCCTGAAACCCAAGAAGGCTGCGACGGACAAAACTATGCTGAGGAGTGGCTGACTTGGTGTTGCCTATTTTTGTTAGTGGAGACAGACAAGAAGCCATTCTTCTAAGTATCATCCCACCACCATTTTTCCATTGTTTTAAAATGCAGGGAAATTTTGCAAGTTAGCATTATAATTAGTAGCTGGAGGGTACGGTTTTTTTTTTTTGTGTAGTCGATGTGGATGGGGGGGGTTCAGGCCGTCTGTCAGTTCGCTGGTTAGTTTTTATTATCCCCAGAGAGGGGAAGTGGGCATGTGTTTGGCAGGTGAAAAGGGCGGATTCTGTTTCAGAGAATTAAGGATGATCCCCATGGTCATCCCGTTCCTTTAATAATCCTTTACTTCATCAGCTGGAAATCCACCATGGTTCTATATACTCCTCTTTGCGTGGGAACAGGTAACTGGCTTGTTCCAAGAAGTATGCCTCAGAGCTTTTCAATTAACCAGTATGTTGAAAATCCTTTGCATGTTTTCAGCATTTCACCATAATTGTGATAACGTGTGTATGTGCCTAGTGAAACCAAATATGGCTGCTACGGACATAACTATGCTGAGGCGTAGCTGACTTGGTGTTGCCTATTTTTGTCAGTGGAGACTGACAAGAAGCCATTCTTCTAAGTATCATCCCACCATCATTTCTCCATTGTTTCAAAATGCAGGGAAATTTTGCAAATTGGCATTATAATTAGTAGCTGGAGGGTACTTTTTTGTTTTGTGGGGTCAGTCAGGATGGGTGTTCAGGCCCTCTGTCAGATCGCTGGTTTGTTTTTATTATCCCCAGAGAAGAGTAGTGGGCATGTGTTTGGCAGGTGTAAAGTGCAGATTCTGTTTCAGAGAATTAAACAGGATCTGTATGGTCATCTCATTCCTTTAAGAATCTTTGCTTCATCAGCTGGGATTCCACCATGTTTCTATATACTCCTCTATGCGTGGGCACAGGTACCTGGCTTCTTCCAAGAAGTATGCTGGAGAGTTTTCAAATTAAACAGTACGTTGAAAATTATTTGCAGGTGTTCAGCGTTTCACCATAATTTTGATAACGTTTGTATGTCCCTCCTGAAACCCAAGAAGGCTGCGACGGACATAGCTATGCTGAGGAGTAGCTGACTTGGTGTTGCCTATTTTTGTTAGTGGAGACAGACAAGAAGCCATTCTTCTAAGTATGATCCCACCACCATTTTTCCATTGTTTATAATGCAGGGAAATTTTGCAAGTTAGCATTATAATTAGTAGCTGGATGGTACGGTTTTTTTTTTTTGTGTAGTCGATGTGGATGGGCGGGGGTCAGGCCCTCTGTCAGTTCCCTGGTTAGTTTTTATTATCCCCAGAGAGGAGAAGTGGGCATGTGTTTGGCAGGTGAAAAGGGCGGATTCTGTTTCAGAGAATTAACGATGATCCCCATGGTCATCCCGTTCCTTTAATAATCCTTTACTTCATCAGCTGGAAATCCACCATGGTTCTGTATACTCCTCTTTGCGTGGGAACAGGTAACTGGCTTGTTCCAAGAAGTATGCCGCAGAGCTTTTCAATTAACCAGTACATTGAAAATTATTTGCAGGTGTTCAGCGTTTCACCATAATTGTGATAACGTGTGTTTGTGTCTCCTGAAACCCAAGAAGGCTGCGACGGACATAACTATGCTGAGGAGTAGCTGACTTATTGTTGCCTATTTTTGTTAGTGGAGACTGACAAGAAGCCATTCTTCTAAGTATCATCCCACCACCATTTTTCCATTGTTTTAAAATGCAGGGAAATTTTGCAAGTTAGCATTATAATTAGTAGCTGGAGGGTACGGTTTTTTTTTTTTTGTGTGTGGTCGATGTGGATGGGGGGGTCAGGCCCTCTGTCAGTTCGCTGGTTAGTTTTTATTATCCCCAGAGAGGAGAAGTGGGCATGTGTTTGGCAGGTGAAAAGGGCGGATTCTGTTTCAGAGAATTAACGATGATCCCCATGTACATCCCGTTCCTTTAATAATCCTTTACTTCATCAGCTGGAAATCCACCATGGTTCTATATACTCCTCTTTGCGTGGGAACAGGTAACTGGCTTGTTCCAAGAAGTATGCCTCAGAGCTTTTCAATTAACCAGTATGTTGAAAATCCTTTGCAGGTTTTCAGCGTTTCACCATAATTGTGATAACGTGTGTATGTGCCTACTGAAACCAAATATGGCTGCTACGGACATAACTATGCTGAGGCGTAGCTGACTTGGTGTTGCCTATTTTTGTCAGTGGAGACTGACAAGAAGCCATTCTTCTAAGTATCATCCCACCATCATTTCTCCATTGTTTCAAAATGCAGGGAAATTTTGCAAATTGGCATTATAATTAGTAGCTGGAGGGTACTTTTTTGTTTTGTGGGGTCAGTCAGGATGGGTGTTCAGGCCCTCTGTCAGATCACTGGTTTGTTTTTATTATCCCCAGAGAAGAGTAGTGGGCATGTGTTTGGCAGGTGAAAAGATCGGATTCTGTTTCAGAGAATTAAACAGGATCTGTATGGTCATCTCATTCCTTTAAGAATCTTTGCTTCATCAGCTGGGATTCCACCATGTTTCTATATACTCCTCTATGCGTGGGCACAGGTACCTGGCTTCTTCCAAGAAGTATGCTGGAGAGTTTTCAAATTAACCAGTACGTTCAAAATTATTTGCAGGTGTTCAGCGTTTCACCATAATTTTGATAACGTTTGTATGTCCCTCCTGAAACCCAAGAAGGCTGCGACGGACATAGCTATGCTGAGGAGTAGCTGACTTGGTGTTGCCTATTTTTGTTAGTGGAGACAGACAAGAAGCCATTCCTCTAAGTATGATCAAACCACCATTTTTCCATTGTTTTAAAATGCAGGTAAATTTTGCAAGTTAGCATTATAATTAGTAGCTGGATGGTACGGTTTTTTTTTTTTGTGTAGTCGATGTGGATGGGCGGGGGTCAGGCCCTCTGTCAGTTCGCTGGTTAGTTTTTATTATCCCCAGAGAGGAGAAGTGGGCATGTGTTTGGCAGGTGAAAAGGGCGGATTCTGTTTCAGAGAATTAACGATGATCCCCATGGTCATCCCGTTCCTTTAATAATCCTTTACTTCATCAGCTGGAAATCCACCATGGTTCTATGTACTCCTCTTTGCGTGGGAACAGGTAACTGGCTTGTTCCAAGAAGTATGCCGCAGAGCTTTTCAATTAACCAGTACGTTGAAAATTATTTGCAGGTGTTCAGCGTTTCACCATAATTGTGATAACCTTTGTTTGTGCCTCCTGAAACCCAAGAAGACTGCGACGGACATAAGTATGCTGAGGAGTAGCTGACTTGGTGTTGCCTATTTTTGTTAGTGGAGACAGACAAGAAGCCATTCTTCTAAGTATCATCCCACCACCATTTTTCCATTGTTTTAAAATGCAGGGAAATTTTGCAAGTTAGCATTATAATTAGTAGCTGGAGGGTACGGTTTTTTTTTTTTGTGTAGTCGATGTGGATGGGGGGGGGTTCAGGCCCTCTGTCAGTTCGCTGGTTAGTTTTTAGTATCCCCAGAGAGGGGAAGTGTGCATGTGTTTGGCAGGTGAAAAGGGCGGATTCTGTTTCAGAGAATTAAGGATGATCCCCATGGTCATCCCGTTCCTTTAATAATCCTTTACTTCATCAGCTGGAAATCCACCATGGTTCTATATACTCCTTTTGCGTGGGAACAGGTAACTGGCTTGTTCCAAGAAGTATGCCGCAGAGCTTTTCAATTAACCAGTACGTTGAAAATTATTTGCAGGTGTTCAGCGTTTCACCATAATTGTGATAACCTTTGTTTGTGCCTCCTGAAACCCAAGAAGGCTGCGACGGACATAAGTATGCTGAGGAGTAGCTGACTTGGTGTTGCCTATTTTTGTTAGTGGAGACTGACAAGAAGCCATTCTTCTAAGTATGATCCCACCACCATTTTTCCATTGTTTTAAAATGCAGGGAAATTTTGCAAGTTAGCATTATAATTAGTAGCTGGAGGGTACGGTTTTTTTTTTTTTGTGTAGTCGATGTGGATGGGGGGTGTTCAGGCCCTCTGTCAGTTCGCTGGTTAGTTTTTATTATCCCCAGAGAGGGGAAGTGGGCATGTGTTTGGCAGGTGAAAAGGGGGGATTCTGTTTCAGAGAATTAAGGATGATCCCCATGGTCATCCCGTTCCTTTAATAATCCTTTACTTCATCAGCTGGAAATCCACCATGGTTCTATATACTCCTCTTTGCGTGGGAACAGGTAACTGGCTTGTTCCAAGAAGTATGCCTCAGAGCTTTTCAATTAACCGGTACGTTGAAAATTATTTGCAGGTGTTCAGCGTTTCACCATAATTGTGATAACGTTTGTTTGTGCCTCCTGAAACCCAAGAAGGCTGCGACGGACATAACTATGCTGAGGCGTAGCTGACTTGGTTTTGCTTATTTTTGTTAGTGGAGACTGACAAGAATCCATTCTTCTAAGTATCATCTCACCATCATTTTTCCATTGTTTAAAAATGCAGGAAAGTTTTGCAAGTTAGCATTATAATTAGTAGCTGGAGGCTACGGTGTTTTTTTTTTTTTTTTTTCCTGTGGGGTCGGTGTGGATGTGTTGGTCAGGCCCTCTGTCAGTTCCCCGGTTGGTTTTTATTATCCCCAGAGAGGAGAAGTCGGTATTAGTATGGCAGGTGAAAACTGCGGATCTGTTTCAGAGAATTAAACAAGATCCGCATGGTAATCCCGTTCCTTTAAGAATCCTTTGCTTCATGACCTGGGAATCCACCATGGTTCTATATAATTCTCTATGCGTGGGCACAGGAAACTGGCTAGTTCCAAGAAGTATGCCTCAGAGCTTTTCAATTAACCAGTATGTTGAAAATCCGTTGCAGGTTTTCAGCGTTTCACCATAATTGTGATAACGTGTGTATGTGCCTACTGAAACCAAATATGGCTGCTACGGACATAACTATGCTGAGGCGTAGCTGACTTGGTGTTGCCTATTTTCGTCAGTGGAGACTGACAAGAAGCCATTCTTCTAAGTATCATCCCACCATCATTTCTCCATTGTTTAAAAATGCAGGGAAATTTTGCAAATTGGCATTACAATTAGTAGCTGGAGGGTACTTTTTTGTTTTGTGGGGTCGGTCAGGATGGGTGTTCAGGCCCTCTGTCAGATCGCTGGTTTGTTTTTATTAT
The DNA here is from genome assembly GCF_041146395.1 of Eulemur rufifrons. Taxonomy (NCBI): domain Eukaryota; kingdom Metazoa; phylum Chordata; class Mammalia; order Primates; family Lemuridae; genus Eulemur; species Eulemur rufifrons. Next base: position 1,929,076 of record NC_091001.1, read on the forward strand.
CCCCAGAGAAGAGTAGTGGGCATGTGCTTGGCAGGTGAAAAGTGCGGATTCTGTTTCAGAGAATTAAACAGGATCCGCATGGTCATCTCATTCCTTTAAGAATCCTTTGTTTCATCAGCTGGGATTCCACCATGTTTCTATATACTCCTCTATGCGTGGGCACAGGTACCTGGCTTGTTCCAAGAAGTATGCTGGAGAGTTTTCAAATTAACCAGTACGTTGAAAATTATTTGCAGGTGTTCAGCGTTTCACCATAATTTTGATAACGTTTGTATGTGCCTGCTGAAACCCAAGAAGGCTGCGACGGACATAAATATGCTGAGGAGTAGCTGACTTGGTGTTGCATATTTTTGTTAGTGGAGACAGACAAGAAGCCATTCTGCTAAGTATGATCCCACCACCATTTTTCCATTGTTTTAAAATGCAGGGAAATTTTGCAAGTTAGCATTATAATTAGTAGCTGGAGGGTACGGTTTTTTTTTTTTTTGTGTGTGTGTGGTCGACGTGGATTGGGGGGTCAGGCCCTCTGTCAGTTCGCTGGTTAGTTTTTATTATCCCCAGAGAGGAGAAGTGGGCATGTGTTTGGCAGGTGAAAAGGGCGGATTCTGTTTCAGAGAATTAACGATGATCCCCATGGTCATCCCGTTCCTTTAATAATCCTTTACTTCATCAGCTGGAAATCCACCATGGTTCTATATACTGCTCTTTGCGTGGGAACAGGTAACTGCCTTGTTCCAAGAAGTATGCCGCAGAGCTTTTCAATTAACCACTACATTGAATATTATTTGCAGGGGTTCAGCGTTTCACCATAATTGTGAGAACCTTTGTTTGTACCCCCTGAAACCCAAGAAGGCTGCGACGGACATAACTATGCTGAGGAGTAGCTGACATGGTGTTGCCTGTTTTTGTTAGTGGAGACTGACAAGAAGCCATTCTTCTAAGTATCATCCCACCACCATTATTCCATTGTTTTAAAATGCAGGGAAATTTTGCAAGTTAGCATTATAATTAGTAGCTGGAGGGTACGGTTTTTTTTTTGTGTGTGTGGTCGATGTGGATGGTGGGGGTCAGGCCCTCTGTCAGTTCGCTGGTTAGTTTTTATTATCCCCAGAGAGGAGAAGTGGGCATGTGTTTGGCAGGTGAAAAGGGCGGATTCTGTTTCAGAGAATTAACGATGATCCCCATGGTCATCCCGTTCCTTTAATAACGTTTACTTCATCAGCTGGAAATCCACCATGGTTCTATATATTTGTCTATGCATGGGCACAGGAAACTGGCTAGTTCCAAGAAGTATGCCTCAGAGCTTTTCAATTAACCAGTACATTGAAAATTATTTGCAGGTGTTCAGCGTTTCACCATAATTGTGATAACGTGTGTTTGTGCCTCCTGAAACCCAAGAAGGCTGCGACTGACATAACTATGCTGAGGCGTAGCTGACTTGGTTTTGCCTATTTTTGTTAGTGGAGTCTGACAAGAATCCATTCTTGTAATTATCATCTCACCATCATTTTTCCATTGTTTAAAAAAGCAGGAAAATTTTGCAAGTTAGCATTATAATTAGTAGCTGGAGGCTACGGTGTTTTTTTTTTTTTTTTTTTCCTGTCGGGTCGGTGTGGATGTGTTGGTCAGGCCCTCTGTCAGTTCGCTGGTTTGTTTTTATTATCCCCAGAGAGGACAAGTGGGTATTAGTATGGCAGGTGAAAACTGCGGATCTGTTTCAGAGAATTAAACAGGATCCGCATGGTAATCCCGTTCCTTTAAGAATCCTTTGCTTCATGAGCTGGGAATCCACCATGGTTCTATATACTCCTCTTTGCGTGGGAACAGGTAACTGGCTTGTTCCAAGAAGTATGCCTCAGAGCTTTTCAATGAACCAGTATGTTGACAATCCTTTGCAGGTTTTCAGCGTTTCACCATAATTGTGATAACGTTTGTATGTGCCTACTGAAACCAAATATGGCTGCTACGGACATAACTATGCTGAGTCGTAGCTGACTTGGTGTTGCCTATTTTTGTCAGTGGAGACTGACAAGAAGCCATTCTTCTAAGTATCATCCCACCATCATTTCTCCATTGTTTAAAAACGCAGGGAAATTTTGAAAATTTGCATTATAATTAGTAGCTGGAGGGTACTTTTTTGTTTTGTGGGGTCGGTCAGGATGGGTGTTCAGGCCCTCTGTCAGATCGCTGGTTTGTTTTTATTATCCCCAGAGAAGAGTAGTGGGCATGTGTTTGGCAGGTGAAAAGTGCGGATTCTGTTTGAGAGAATTAAACAGGATCCGCATGGTCATCTGATTCCTTTAAGAATCCTTTGCTTCATCAGCTGGGATTCCACCATGTCTCTATATACTCCTCTATGCGTGGGCACAGGTACCTGGCTTGTTCCAAGAATTATGCTGGAGAGTTTTCAAATTAACCAGTACCTTGAAAATTATTTGCAGGTGTTCAGCGTTTCACCATAATTTTGATAACGTGTGTTTGTGCCTCCTGAAACCCAAGAAGGCTGCGACGGACATAACTATGCTGAGGAGTAGCTGACTTGGTGTTGCCTATTTTTGTTAGTGGAGACTGACAAGAAGCCATTCTTCTGAGTATCATCCCACCACCATTTTTCCATTGTTTTAAAATGCAGGGAAATTTTGCAAGTTAGCATTATAATTAGTAGCTGGAGGGTACGGTTTTTTTTTGTGTGTGTGTCGATGTCGATGGTGGGGTCAGGACTTCTGACAGTTCGCTGGTTAGTTTTTATTATCCCCAGAGAGGAGAAGTGGGCATGTGTTTGGCAGGTGAAAAGGGCGGATTCTGTTTCAGAGAATTAACGATGATCCCCATGGTCATCCCGTTCCTTTAATAATCCTTTACTTCATCAGCTGGAAATCCACCATGGTTCTATATACTCCTCTTTGCGTGGGAACAGGTAACTGGCTTGTTCCAAGAAGTATGCCGCAGAGCTTTTCAATTAACCACTACGTTGAAAATTATTTGCAGGGGTTCAGCGTTTCACCATAATTGTGAGAACCTTTGTTTGTGCCCCCTGAAACCCAAGAAGGCTGCGACGGACATAACTATGCTGAGGAGTAGCTGACTTGGTGTTGCCTATTTTTGTTAGTGGAGACTGACAAGAAGCCATTCTTCTAAGTATCATCCCACCACCATTTTTCCATTGTTTTAAAATGCAGGGAAATTTTGCAAGTTAGCATTATAATTAGTAGCTGGAGGGTACGGTTTTTTTTTGTGTGTGTGTGGTCGATGTGGATGTGGGAGTCAGGCCCTCTGTCAGTTCGCTGGTTAGTTTTTATTATCCCCAGAGAGGAGAAGTGGGCATGTGTTTGGCAGGTGAAAAGGGCGGATTCTGTTTCAGAGAATTAACGATGATCCCCATGGTCATCCCGTTCCTTTAATAATCCTTTACTTCATCAGCTGGAAATCCACCATGGTTCTATATATTTGTCTATGCGTGGGCACAGGAAACTGGCTAGTTCCAAGAAGTATGCCGCAGAGATTTTCAATTAACCAGTACGTTGAAAATTATTTGCAGGTGTTCAGCGTTTCACCATAATTGTGATAACGTGTGTTTGTGCCTCCTGAAACCCAAGAAGGCTGCGACGGACATAACTATGCTGAGGCGTAGCTGACTTGGTTTTGCCTATTTTTGTTAGTGGAGTCTGACAAGAATCCATTCTTGTAATTATCATCTCACCATCATTTTTCCATTGTTTAAAAAAGCAGGAAAATTTTGCAAGTTAGCATTATAATTAGTAGCTGGAGGCTACGGTGTTTTTTTTTTTTTTTTTCCTGTGGGGTCGGTGTGGATGTGTTGGTCAGGCCCTCTGTCAGTTCGCTGGTTTGTTTTTATTATCCCCAGAGAGGACAAGTGGGTATTAGTATGGCAGGTGAAAACTGCGGATCTGTTTCAGAGAATTAAACAGGATCCGCATGGTAATCCCGTTCCTTTAAGAATCCTTTGCTTCATGAGCTGGGAATCCACCATGGTTCTATATACTCCTCTTTGCGTGGGAACAGGTAACTGGCTTGTTCCAAGAAGTATGCCTCAGAGCTTTTCAATGAACCAGTATGTTGACAATCCTTTGCAGGTTTTAAGCGTTTCACCATAATTTTGATAACGTGTGTATGTGCCTACTGAAACCAAATATGGCTGCTACGGACATAACTATGCTGAGGCGTAGCTGACTTGGTGTTGCCTATTTTTGTCAGTGGAGACTGACAAGAAGCCATTCTTCTAAGTATCATCCCACCATCATTTCTCCATTGTTTAAAAACGCAGGGAAATTTTGCAAATTTGCATTATAATTTGTAGCTGGAGGGTACTTTTTTGTTTTGTGGGGTCGGTCAGGATGGGTGTTCAGGCCCTCTGTGAGATCGCTGGTTTGTTTTTATTATCCCCAGAGAAGAGTAGTGGGCATGTGTTTGGCAGGTGAAAAGTGCGGATTCTGTTTGAGAGAATTAAACAGGATCCGCATGGTCATCTGATTCCTTTAAGAATCCTTTGCTTCATCAACTGGGATTCCACCATGTCTCTATATACTCCTCTATGCGTGGGCACAGGTACCTGGCTTGTTCCAAGAATTATGCTGGAGAGTTTTCAAATTAACCAGTACGTTGAAAACTATTTGCAGGTTTTCAGCGTTTCACCATAATTTTGATAACGTGTGTTTGTGCCTCCTGAAACCCAAGAAGGCTGCGACGGACATAACTATGCTGAGGAGTAGCTGACTTGGTGTTGCCTATTTTTGTTAGTGGAGACTGACAAGAAGCCATTCTTCTGAGTATCATCCCACCACCATTTTTCCATTGTTTTAAAATGCAGGGAAATTTTGCAAGTTAGCATTATAATTAGTAGCTGGAGGGTACGTTTTTTTTTTTGTGTGTGGTCGATGTGGATGGTGGGGTTCAGGCCCTCTGTCATTTCGCTTGTTAGTTTTTATTAACCCCAGAGAGGAGAAGTGGGCATGTGTTTGGCAGGTGAAAAGGGCGGATTCTGTTTCAGAGAATTAACGATGATCCCCATGGTCATCCCGTTCCTTTAGTAACCTTTACTTCATCAGCTGGAAATCCACCACGGTTCTCTATACTCCTCTTTGCGTGCAACAGGTAACTGGCTGGTTCCAAGAAGTATACCGCAGAGCTTTTCAATTAACCACTACGTTGAAAATTATTTGCAGGTGTTCAGCGTTTTACCATAATTTTGAGAACCTTTGTTTGTGCCTCCTGAAACCCTAGAAGGCTGCGACTGACATAACTGTGCTGAGGAGTAGCTGACTTGGTGTTCCCTATTTTTCTTAGTGGAGACTGACAAGAAGCCATTCTTCTAAGTATCATCCCACCACCATTTTTCCATTGTTTTAAAATGCAGGGAAAGTTTGCAAGTTAGCATTATAATTAGTAGCTGGAGGGTACGGTTTTTTTTTTGTGTATGTGGTCGATGTGGATGTGGGAGTCAGGCCCTCTGTCAGTTCGCTGGTTAGTTTTTATTATCCCCAGAGAGGAGAAGTGGGCATGTGTTTGGCAGGTGAAAAGGGCGGATTCTGTTTCAGAGAATTAACGATGATCCCCATGGTCATCCCGTTCCTTTAATAATCCTTTACTTCATCAGCTGGAAATCCACCATGGTTCTATATATTTGTCTATGCGTGGGCACAGGAAACTGGCTAGTTCCAAGAAGTATGCCTCAGAGCTTTTCAATTAACCAGTACGTTTAAAATTATTTGCAGGTGTTCAGCGTTTCACCATAATTGTGATAACGTGTGTTTGTGCCTCCTGAAACCCAAGAAGGCTGCGACGGACATAACTATGCTGAGGCGTAGCTGACTTGGTTTTGCCTATTTTTGTTAGTGGAGTCTGACAAGAATCCATTCTTGTAATTATCATCTCACCATCATTTTTCCATTGTTTAAAAAAGCAGGAAAATTTTGCAAGTTAGCATTATAATTAGTAGCTGGAGGCTACGGTGTTTTTTTTTTTTTTTTCCTGTGGGGTCGGTGTGGATGTGTTGGTCAGGCCCTCTCTCAGTTCGCTGGTTTGTTTTTATTATCCCCAGAGAGGACAAGTGGGTATTAGTATGGCAGGTGAAAACTGCGGATCTGTTTCAGAGAATTAAACAGGATCCGCATGGTAATCCCGTTCCTTTAAGAATCCTTTGCTTCATGAGCTGGGAATCCACCATGGTTCTATATACTCCTCTTTGCGTGGGAACAGGTAACTGGCTTGTTCCAAGAAGTATGCCTCAGAGCTTTTCAATGAACCAGTATGTTGACAATCCTTTGCAGGTTTTAAGCGTTTCACCATAATTTTGATAACGTGTGTATGTGCCTACTGAAACCAAATATGGCTGCTACGGACATAACTATGCTGAGGGGTAGCTGACTTGGTGTTGCCTATTTTTGTCAGAGGAGACTGACAAGAAGCCATTCTTCTAAGTATCATCCCACCATCATTTCTCCATTGTTTAAAAACGCAGGGAAATTTTGCAAATTTGCATTATAATTTGTAGCTGGAGGGTACTTTTTTGTTTTGTGGGGTCGGTCAGGATGGGTGTTCAGGCCCTCTGTCAGATCGCTGGTTTGTTTTTATTATCCCCAGAAAAGAGTAGTGGGCATGTGTTTGGCAGGTGAAAAGTGCGGATTCTGTTTGAGAGAATTAAACAGGATCCGCATGGTCATCTGATTCCTTTAAGAATCCTTTGCTTCATCAACTGGGATTCCACCATGTCTCTATATACTCCTCTATGCGTGGGCACAGGTACCTGGCTGGTTCCAAGAATTATGCTGGAGAGTTTTCAAATTAACCAGTACGTTGAAAACTATTTGCAGGTTTTCAGCGTTTCACCATAATTTTGATAACGTGTGTTTGTGCCTCCTGAAACCCAAGAAGGCTGCGACGGACATAACTATGCTGAGGAGTAGCTGACTTGGTGTTGCCTATTTTTGTTAGTGGAGACTGACAAGAAGCCATTCTTCTGAGTATCATCCCACCACCATTTTTCCATTGTTTTAAAATGCAGGGAAATTTTGCAAGTTAGCATTATAATTAGTAGCTGGAGGATACGTTTTGTTGTGTGTGTGGTCGATGTGGATGGTGGGGTTCAGGCCCTCTGTCAGTTCGCTGGTTAGTTTTTATTATCCCCAGAGAGGAGAAGTGGGCATGTGTTTGGCAGGTGAAAAGGGCGGATTCTGTTTCAGAGAATTAAAGATGATCCCCATGGTCATCCCGTTCCTTTAATAATCCTTTACTTCATCAGCTGGAAATCCACCATGGTTCTCTATACTCCTCTTTGCGTGGGAACAGGTAACTGCCTTGTTCCAAGAAGTATGCCGCAGAGCTTTTCAATTAACCACTACGTTGAAAATTATTTGCAGGTGTTCAGCGTTTCACCATAATTGTGAGAACCTTTGTTTGTGCCTCCTGAAACCCAAGAAGGCTGCGATGGACATAACTATGCTGAGGAGTAGCTGACTTGGTGTTGCCTATTTTTGTTAGTGGAGACTGACAAGAAGCCATTCTTCTAAGTATCATCCCACCACCATTTTTCCATTGTTTTAAAATGCAGGGAAGTTTTGCAAGTTAGGATTATAATTAGTAGCTGCAGGGTACGGTTTTTTTTTTTGTGTGTGGTCGATGTGGTTGGGGGGGTCAGGCCCTCTGTCAGTTCGCTGGTTAGTTTTTATTATCCCCAGAGTGGAGAAGTGGGCATGTGTTTGGCAGGTAAAAAGGGCGGATTCTGTTTCAGAGAATTAACGATGAACCTATGGTCATCGCGTTCCTTTAATAATCCTTTACTTCATCAGCTGGAAATCCACCATGGTTCTATATACTCCTGTCTGCGTGGTAACAGGTAACTGGCTTGTTCCAAGAAGTATGCCGCAGAGCTTTTCAATTAACCACTACGTTGAAAATTATTTGCAGGGGTTCAGCGTTTTACCATAATTTGGAGAACCTTTGTTTGTGCCTCCTGAAACCCTAGAGGGCTGCGACGGACATAACTATGCTGAGGAGTAGCTGACTTGGTGTTGCCTATTTTTCTTAGTGGAGACTGACAAGAAGCCATTCTTCTAAGTATCATCCCACCACCATTTTTCCATTGTTTTAAAATGCAGGGAAATTTTGCAAGTTAGCATTATAATTAGTAGCTGGAGGGTACGGTTTTTTTTCGTGTGTGGTCGATGTCCATGGTGGGGGTCAGGCCCTCTGACAGTTCGCTGGTTAGTTTTTATTATCCCCAGAGAGGAGAAGTGGGCATGTGTTTGGCAGGTGAAAAGGGCGGATTCTGTTTCAGAGAATTAACGATGATCCCCATGGTCATCCCGTTCCTTTAATAATCCTTTACTTCATCAGCTGGAAATCCACCATGGTTCTATATACTCCTCTTTGCGTGGGGACAGGTAACTGCCTTGTTCCAAGAAGTATGCCGCAGAGCTTTTCAATTAACCACTACGTTGAAAATTATTTGCAGGGGTTCAGCGTTTCACCATAATTGTGAGAACCTTTGTTTGTGCCTCCTGAAACCCAAGAAGGCTGCGACGGACATAATTATGCTGAGGAGTAGCTGACTTGGTGTTGCCTATTTTTGTTAGTGGAGACTGACAAGAAGCCATTCTTCTAAGTATCATCCCACCACCATTTTTCCATTGTTTTAAAATGCAGGGAAATTTTGCAAGTTAGCATTATAATTAGTAGCTGGAGGGTACGGTTTTTTTTTGTGTGTGTGTGGTCGATGTGGATGTGGGAGTCAGGCCCTCTGTCAGTTCGCTGGTTAGTTTTTATTATCCCCAGAGAGGAGAAGTGGGCATGTGTTTGGCAGGTGAAAAGGGCGGATTCTGTTTCAGAGAATTAACGATGATCCCCATGGTCATCCCGTTCCTTTAATAATCCTTTACTTCATCAGCTGGAAATCCACCATGGTTCTATATATTTGTCTATGCGTGGGCAAAGGAAACTGGCTAGTTCCAAGAAGTATGCCTCAGAGCTTTTCAATTAACCAGTACGTTGAAAATTATTTGCAGGTGTTCAGCGTTTCACCATAATTGTGATAACGTGTGTTTGTGCCTCCTGAAACCCAAGAAGGCTGTGACGGACATAACTATGCTGAGGCGTAGCTGACTTTGTTTTGCCTATTTTTGTTAGTGGAGTCTGACAAGAATCCATTCTTGTAATTATCATCTCACCATCATTTTTCCATTGTTTAAAAAAGCAGGAAAATTTTGCAAGTTAGCATTATAATTAGTAGCTGGAGGCTACGGTGTTTTTTTTTTTTTTTTCCTGTGGGGTCGGTGTGGATGTGTTGGTCAGGCCCTCTGTCAGTTCGCTGGTTTGTTTTTATTATTCCCAGAGAGGACAAGTGGGTATTAGTATGGCAGGTGAAAACTGCGGATCTGTTTCAGAGAATTAAACAGGATCCGCATGGTAATCCCGTTCCTTTAAGAATCCTTTGCTTCATGAGCTGGGAATCCACCATGGTTCTATATACTCCTCTTTGCGTGGGAACAGGTAACTGGCTTGTTCCAAGAAGTATGCCTCAGAGCTTTTCAATGAACCAGTATGTTGACAATCCTATGCAGGTTTTCAGCGTTTCACCATAATTGTGATAACGTGTGTATGTGCCTACTGAAACCAAATATGGCTGCTACGGACATAACTATGCTGAGGCATAGCTGACTTGGTGTTGCCTATTTTTGTCAGTGGAGACTGACAAGAAGCCATTCTTCTAAGTATCATCCCACCATCATTTCTCCATTGTTTAAAAACGCAGGGAAATTTTGCAAATTTGCATTATAATTAGTAGCTGGAGGGTACGTTTTTGTTTTGTGGGGTCGGTCAGGATGGGTGTTCAGGCCCTCTGTCAGATCGCTGGTTTGTTTTTATTATCCCCAGAGAAGAGTAGTGGGCATGTGTTTGGCAGGTGAAAAGTGCGGATTCTGTTTGAGAGAATTAAACAGGATCCGCATGGTCATCTGATTCCTTTAAGAATCCTTTGCTTCATCAGCTGGGATTCCACCATGTTTCTATATACTCCTCTATGCGTGGGCACAGGTACCTGGCTTGTTCCAAGAATTATGCTGGAGAGTTTTCAAATTAACTAGTACGTTGAAAACTATTTGCAGGTTTTCAGCGTTTCACCATAATTTTGATAACGTGTGTTTGTGCCTCCTGAAACCCAAGAAGGCTGCGACGGCCATAACTATGCTGAGGAGTAGCTGACTTGGTGTTGCCTATTTGTGTTAGTGGAGACAGACAAGAAGCCATTCTTCTAAGTATGATCCCACCACCATTATTCCATTGTTTTAAAATGCAGGGAAATTGTGCAAGTTAGCATTATAATTAGTAGCTGCAGGTTACGTTTTTTTTTTTTGTGTGTGGTCGATGTGGATGGTGGGGTTCAGGCCCCCTGTCAGTTCGCTGGTTAGTTTTTATTATCCCCAGAGAGGAGAAGTGGGCATGTGTTTGGCAGGTGAAAAGGGTGGATTCTGTTTCAGAGAATTAACGATGATCCCCATGGTCATCCCGTTCCTTTAATAATCCTTTACTTCATCAGCTGGATATCCACCATGGTTCTCTATACTCCTCTTTGCGTGGGAACAGGTAACTGCCTTGTTCCAAGAAGTATGCCGCAGAGCTTTTCAATTAACCACTACGTTGAAAATTATTTGCAGGTGTTCAGCGTTTCACCATAATTGTGAGAACCTTTGTTTGTGCGTCCTGAAACCCAAGAAGGCTGCGACGGACATAACTATGCTGAGGAGTAGCTGACGTGGTGTTGCCTATTTTTGTTAGTGGAGACTGACAAGAAGACATTCTTCTAAGTATCATCCCACCATCATTTTTCCATTGTTTTAAAATGCAGGGTAATTTTGCAAGTTAGCATTATAATTAGTAGCTGGAGGGTACGGTTTTTTTTTTTTGTGTGGTTGATGTGGATGGTGGGGGTCAGGCCCTCTGTCAGTTCGCTGGTTAGGTTTTATTATACCCAGAGAGGAGAAGTGGGCATGTGTTTGGCAGGTGAAAAGGGCGGATTCTGTTTCAGAGAATTAACGATGATCCCCATGGTCAACCCGTTCCTTTAATAATCCTTTACTTCATCAGCTGGAAATCCACCATTGTTCTATATACTCCTCTTTGCGTGGGAACAGGTAACTGGCTTGTTCCAAGAAGTATGCCGCAGAGCTTTTCAATTAACCACTACGTTGAAAATTATTTGCAGGTGTTCAGCGTTTCACCATAATTGTGATAACGTTTGTTTGTGCCTCCTGAAACCCAAGAAGGCTGCGACGGACATAGCTATGCTGAGGAGTAGCTGACTTGGTGTTGCCTATTTTTGTTAGTGGAGACTGACAAGAAGCCATTCTTCTAAGTATCATCCCACCAACATTTTTCCATTGTTTTAAAATGCAGGGAAATTTTGCAAGTTAGCATTATAATTAGTAGCTGGAGGGTACGGTTTTTTTTTTTTTTTTTTGTGTTGTCGATGTGGATGGGGGGGTCAGGCCCTCTGTCAGTTCGCTGGTTAATTTTTATTATCCCCAGAGAGGAGAAGTGGGCATGTGTTTGGCTGGTGAAAAAGGCGGACTGTTTCAGAGAATTAACGATGATCCCCATGGTCATCCCGTTCCTTTAATAACCTTTACTTCATCAGCTGGAAATCCACCACGGTTCTCTATACTCCTCTTTGCGTGCAACAGGTAACTGCCTTGTTCCAAGAAGTATGCCGCAGAGCTTTCCAATTAACCACTACGTTGAAAATTATTTGCAGGTGTTCAGCGTTTTACCATAATTTTGAGAACCTTTGTTTGTGCCTCCTGAAACCCTAGAAGGCTGCGACGGACATAACTATGCTGAGGAGTAGCTGACTTGGTGTTCCCTATTTTTCTTAGTGGAGACTGACAAGAAGCCATTCTTCTAAGTATCATCCCACCACCATTTTTCCATTGTTTTAAAATTCAGGGAAATTTTGCAAGTTAGCATTATAATTAGTAGCTGGAGGGTACGGTTTTTTTTTTTGTGTGTGGTCGATGTCGATGGTGGGTGTCAGGCCCTCTGACAGTTCGCTGGTTAGTTTTTATTATCCCCAGAGAGGAGAAGTGGGCATGTGTTTGGCAGGTGAAAAGGGCGGATTCTGTTTCAGAGAATAAACGATGATCCCCATGGTCATCCCGTTCCTTTAATAATCATTTACTTCATCAGTTGGAAATCCACCATGGTTCTATATACTCCTCTTTGCGTGGGAACGGGTAACTGGCTTGATCCAAGAAGTATGCCGCAGAGCTTTTCAATTAACCACTACGTTGAAAATTATTTGCAGGTGTTCAGCGTTTCACCATAATTGTGATAACGTTTGTTTGTGCCTCCTGAAACCCAAGAAGACTGCGACGGACATAACTGTGCTGAGGCGTAGCTGACTTGGTGTTGCCTATTTTTGTCAGTGGAGACTGACAAGAAGCCATTCTTCTAAGTATCATCCCACCATCATTTCTCCATTGTTTAAAAATGCAGGGAAATTTTGCAAATTGGCATTATAATTAGTAGCTGGAGGGTACTTTTTTGTTTTGTGGGGTCGGTCAGGATGGGTGTTCGGGCCCTCTGTCAGATCACTGGTTTGTTTTTATTATCCCCATAGAAGAGTAGTCGGCATGTGTTTGGCAGGTGAAAAGTGCGGATTCTGTTTCAGAGAATTAAACAGGATCCGCATGGTCATCTCATTCCTTTAAGAATCCTTTGCTTCATCAGCTCGGATTCCCCCATGTTTCTATATACTCCTCTATGCGTGGGCACAGGTACCTGGCTTGTTCCAAGAATTATGCTGGAGAGTTTTCAAATTAACCAGTCCGTTTAAAATTATTTGCAGGTTTTCAGCGTTTCACCATAATTTTGATAACATTTGTATGTCCCTCCTGAAACCCAAGAAGGCTGCGACGGACATAACTATGCTGAGGAGTAGCTGACTTGGTGTTGCCTATTTTTGTTAGTGGAGACAGACAAGAAGCCATTCTTCTAAGTATGATCCCACCACCATTTTTCCATTGCTTTAAAATGCAGGGAAATTTTGCAAGTTAGCATTATAATTAGTAGCTGGAGGGTACGGTTTTTTTTTTTGTGTGTGTGGTCGATGTGGATGGGGGGGTCAGCCCGTCTGTCAGTTCGCTGGTTAGTTTTTATTATCCCCAGAGAGGAGAAGTGGGCATGTGTTTGGCAGGTGAAAAGGGCGGATTCTGTTTCAGAGAATTAACGATGATCCCCATGGTCATCCCGTTCCTTTAATAATCATTTACTTCATCAGCTGGAAATCCACCATGGTTCTATATACTCCTCTTTGCGTGGGAACGGGTAACTGGCTTGATCCAAGAAGTATGCCGCAGAGCTTTTCAATTAACCACTACGTTGAAAATTATTTGCAGGTGTTCAGCGTTTCACCATAATTGTGAGAACCTTTGTTTGTGCCTCCTGAAACCCAAGAAGGCTGCGACGGGCATAACTATGCTGAGGAGTAGCTGACTTGGTGTTGCCTGTTTTTGTTAGTGGAGACTGACAAGAAGCCATTCTTCTAAGTATCATCCCACCACCATTTTTCCATTGTTTTAAAATGCAGGGAAATTTTGCAAGTTAGCATTATAATTAGTAGCTGGAGGGTACGGTTTTTTTTGTGTGTGTGTGGTCGATGTGGATGGGGCGGTCAGGCCCTCTGTCAGTTCACTGGTTAGTTTTTTTTATCCCCAGAGAGGAGAAGTGGGCATGTGTTTGGCAGGTGAAAAGGGCGGATTCTGTTTCAGTGAATTAACGATGATCCCCATGGTCATCCCGTTCCTTTAATAATCCTTTACTTCATCAGCTGGAAATCCACCATGGTTCTATATACTCCTGTTTGCGTGGGAACAGGTAACTGGCTTGTTCCAAGAAGTATGCCGCAGAGCTTTTCAATTAACCACTACGTTGAAAATTATTTGCAGGTGTTCAGCGTTTCACCATAATTGTGAGAACCTTTGTTTGTGCCTCCTGAGACCCAAGAAAGCTGCGACGGACATAACTATGCTGAGGAGTAGCTGACTTGGTGTTGCCTATTTTTGTTAGTGGAGACTGACAAGAAGCCATTCTTCTAAGTATCATCCCACCACCATTTTTCCATTGTTTTAAAATGCAGGGAAATTTTGCAAGTTAGCATTATAATTAGTAGCTGGAGGCTACGGTGTTTTTTTTTTTTTTCCCTGTGGGGTCGGTGTGGATGTGTTGGTCAGGCCCTCTGTCAGTTCCCCGGTTGGTTTTTATTATCCCCAGAGAGGAGAAGTGGGTATTAGTATGGCAGGTGAAAACTGCGGATCTGTTTCAGAGAATTAAACGGGATCCGTATGGTAATTACGTTCCTTTAAGAATCCTTTGCTTCATGAGCTGGGAATCCACCATGGTTCTATATACTTGTCTATGCGTGGGCACAGGAAACTGGCTAGTTCCAAGAAGTATGCCTCAGAGCTTTTCAATGAACCAGTATGTTGACAATCCTTTGCAGGTTTTCAGCGTTTCACCATAATTGTGATAACGTGTGTATGTGCCTACTGAAACCAAATATGGCTGCTACAGACATAACTATGCTGAGGCGTAGCTGACTTGGTGTTGCCTATTTTTGTCAGTGGAGACTGACAAGAAGCCATTCTTCTAAGTATCATCCCACCATCATTTCTCCATTGTTTAAAAATGCAGGGAAATTTTGCAAATTGGGGTTATAATTAGTAGCTGGAGGGTACTTTTTTGTTTTGTGGGGTCGGTCAGGATGGGTGTTCAGCCCCTCTGTCAGATCGCTGGTTTGTTTTTATTATCCCCAGAGAAGAGTAGTGGGCATGTGTTTGGAAGGTGAAAAGTGCGGATTCTGTTTCAGAGAATTAAACAGGATCCCCATGGTCATCTCATTCCTTTAAGAATCCTTTGCTTCATCAGCTGGGATTCCACCATGTTTCTATATACTCCTCTATGCGTGGGCACAGGTACCTGGCTTGTTCCAAGAATTATGCTGGAGAGTTTTCAAATTAACCAGTACGTTGAAAATTATTTGCAGGTTTTCAGCGTGTCACCATAATTTTGATAACGTTTGTATGTCCCTCCTGAAACCCAAGAAGGCTGCGACGGACATAACTATGCTGAGGAGTAGCTGACTTGGTGTTGCCTATTTTTGTTAGTGGAGACAGACAAGAAGCCATTCTTCTAAGTATGATCCCACCACCATTTTTCCATTGTTTTAAAATGCAGGGAAATTTTGCAAGTTAGCATTATAATTAGTAGCTGGAGGGTACGGTTTTTTTTTTTGTGTGTGGTCGATGTGGATGGGGAGGGGTCAGGCCCTGTGTCAGTGCGCTGGTTAGTTTTTATTATCCCCAGAGAGGAGAAGTGGGCATGTGTTTGGCAGGTGAAAAGGGCGGATTCTGTTTCAGAGAATTAACGATGATCCCCTTTGTCATCCCGTTCCTTTAATAATCCTTTACTTCATCAGCTGGAAATCCGCCATGGTTGTATATACTCCTCTTTGCGTGGGTACAGGTAACTGCCTTGTTCCAAGAAGTATGCCGCAGAGCTTTTCAATTAACCACTACGTTGAAAATTATTTGCAGGTGTTCAGCGTTTCACCATAATTGTGATAACGTTTGTTTGTGCCTCCTGAAACCCAAGATGGCTGCGATGGACATAGCTATGCTGAGGAGTAGCTGACTTGGTGTTGCGTATTTTTGTTAGTGGAGACTGACAAGAAGCCATTCTTCTAAGTATCATCCCACCACCATTTTTCCATTGTTTTAAAATGCAGGAAAATTTTGCAAGTTAACATTATAATTAGTAGCTGGAGGGTACGGTTTTTTTTTGTGTGTGTCTGTGGTCGATGTGGATGGGGGGGTCAGGCCCTCTGTCAGTTCGCTGGTTAGTTTTTATTATGCTCAGAGAGGAGAAGTGGGCTTGTGTTTGGCAGGTGAAAAGGGCGGATTCTGTTTCAGAGAATTAACGATGATCCCCATGGTCATCCCGTTCCTTTAATAATACTTTACTTCATCAGCTGGAAATCCACCATGGTTCTCTATACTCCTCTTCGCGTGGGAACAGGTAACTGGCTTGTTCCAAGAAGTATGCCGCAGAGCTTTTCAATTAACCACTACGTTGAAAATTATTTGCAGGTGTTCAGCGTTTTACCGTAATGGTGAGAACCTTTTTTGTGTCTCCTGAAACCCTAGAAGGCTGCGACGGACATAACTATGCTGAAGAGTAGCTGACTTGGTGTTGCCTATTTTTGTTAGTGGAGACTGGCAAGAAGCCATTCTTCTAAGTATCATCCCACCACCATTTTTCCATTGTTTTAAAATGCAGGGAAATTTTGCAAGTTAGCATTATAATTAGTAGCTGGAGGGTACGGTTTTTTTGTGTGTGTGGTCGATGTGGATGGTGGGGGTCAGGCCCTCTGTCAGTTCGCTGGTTAGTTTTTATCATCCCCAGAGAGGAGAAGTGGGCATGTGTTTGGCAGGTGAAAAGGGCGGATTCTGTTTCAGAGAATTAACCATGATCCCCATGGTCTTCCCGTTCCTTTAATAATCCTTTACTTCATCAGCTGGAAATCCACCATGGTTCTATATACTCCTCTTTCCGTGGGATCAGGTAACTGCCTTGTTCCAAGAAGTATGCCGCAGAGCTTTTCAATTAACCACTACATTGAAAATTATTTGCAGGTGTTCAGCGTTTCACCATAATTGGGAGAACCTTTGTTTGTGCCTCCTGAAACCCAAGAAGGCTGCGACGGACAGAACTATGCTGAGGAGTAGCTGACTTGGTGTTGCCTATTTTTGTTAGTGGAGAATGACAAGAAGCCATTCTTCTAAGTATCATCCCACCACCATTTTTCCATTGTTTTAAAATGCAGGGAAATTTTGCAAGTTAGCATTATAATTAGTAGCTGGAGGCTACGGTGTTTTTTTCTTTTTTCCCTGTGGGGTCGGTGTGGATGTGTTGGTCAGGCCCTCTGTCAGTTCCCCGGTTGGTTTTTATTATCCCCAGAGAGGAGAAGTGGGTATTAGTATGGCAGGTGAAAACTGCGGATCTGTTTCAGAGAATTAAACGGGATCCGTATGGTAATCCCGTTCCTTTAAGAATCCTTTGCTTCATGAGCTGGGAATCCACCATGGTTCTATATACTTGTCTATGCGTGGGCACAGGAAACTGGCTAGTTCCAAGAAGTATGCCTCAGAGCTTTTCAATGAACCAGTATGTTGACAATCCTTTGCAGGTTTTCAGCGTTTCACCATAATTGTGATAACGTGTGTATGTGCCTACTGAAACCAAATATGGCTGCTACAGACATAACTATGCTGAGGCGTAGCTGACTTGGTGTTGCCTATTTTTGTCAGTGGAGACTGACAAGAAGCCATTCTTCTAAGTATCATCCCACCATCATTTCTCCATTGTTTAAAAATGCAGGGAAATTTTGCAAATTGGGGTTATAATTAGTAGCTGGAGGGTACTTTTTTGTTTTGTGGGGTCGGTCAGGATGGGTGTTCAGCCCCTCTGTCAGATCGCTGGTTTGTTTTTATTATCCCCAGAGAAGAGTAGTGGGCATGTGTTTGGAAGGTGAAAAGTGCGGATTCTGTTTCAGAGAATTAAACAGGATCCCCATGGTCATCTCATTCCTTTAAGAATCCTTTGCTTCATCAGCTGGGATTCCACCATGTTTCTATATACTCCTCTATGCGTGGGCACAGGTACCTGGCTTGTTCCAAGAATTATGCTGGAGAGTTTTCAAATTAACCAGTACGTTGAAAATTATTTGCAGGTTTTCAGCGTGTCACCATAATTTTGATAAGGTTTGTATGTCCCTCCTGAAACCCAAGAAGGCTGCGACGGACATAACTATGCTGAGGAGTAGCTGACTTGGTGTTGCCTATTTTTGTTAGTGGAGACAGACAAGAAGCCATTCTTCTAAGTATGATCCCACCACCATTTTTCCATTGTTTTAAAATGCAGGGAAATTTTGCAAGTTAGCATTATAATTAGTAGCTGAAGGGTACGGTTTTTTTTTTTGTGTGTGGTCGATGTGGATGGGGAGGGGTCAGGCCCTGTGTCAGTGCGCTGGTTAGTTTTTATTATCCCCAGAGAGGAGAAGTGGGCATGTGTTTGGCAGGTGAAAAGGGCGGATTCTGTTTCAGAGAATTAACGATGATCCCCATGGTCATCCCGTTCCTTTAATAATCCTTTACTTCATCAGCTGGAAATCCACCATGGTGCTCTATACTCCTCTTTGCGTTGGAACAGGTAACTGCCTTGTTCCAAGAAGTATGCCGCAGAGCTTTTCAATTAACCACTACATTGAAAATTATTTGCAGGTGTTCAGCGTTTCACCATAATTGTGAGAACCTTTGTTTGTGCCTCCTGAAACCCAAGAAGGCTGCGACGGACATAACTATGCTGAGGAATAGCTGACTTGGTGTTGCCTATTTTTGTTAGTGGAGACTGACAAGAAGACATTCTTCTAAGTATCATCCCACCACCATTTTTCCATTGTTTTAAAATGCAGGGAAATTTTGCAAGTTAGCATTATAATTAGTAGCTGGACCCTACTGTGTTTTTTTTTTTTTTTCCTGTGGGGTCGGTGTGGATGTGTTGGTCAGGCCCTCTGTCAGTTCCCCGGTTGGTTTTTATTATCCCCAGAGAGGAGAAGTGGGTATTAGTATGGCAGGTGAAAACTGCGGATCTGTTTCAGAGAATTAAACAGGATCCGCATGGTAATCCCGTTCCTTTAAGAATCCTTTGCTTCATGAGCTGGGAATCCACCATGGTTCTATATACTTGTCTATGCGTGGGCACAGGTACCTGGCTAGTTCCAAGAATTATGCTGGAGAGTTTTCAAATTAACCAGTACGTTGAAAATTATTTGCAGGTTTTCAGCGTTTTACCATAATTTTGATAACGTTTGTATGTCCCTCCTGAAACGCAAGAAGGCTGCGACGGACATAACTATGCTGAGGGGTAGCTGACTTGGTGTTGCCTATTTTTGTTAGTGGAGACAGAGAAGAAGCCATTCTTCTAAGTATGATCCCACCACCATTTTTCCATTGTTTTAAAATGAGGGAAATTTTGCAAGTTAGCATTATAATTAGTAGCTGGAGGGTATGGGTTTTTTTTGTGTGTGTGGTCGATGTGGATGGGCGGGGGTCAGGCCCTCTGTCAGTTCGCTGGTTAGTTTTTATTATCCCCAGAGAGGAGAAGTGGGCATGTGTTTG
The DNA here is from genome assembly GCF_041146395.1 of Eulemur rufifrons. Taxonomy (NCBI): domain Eukaryota; kingdom Metazoa; phylum Chordata; class Mammalia; order Primates; family Lemuridae; genus Eulemur; species Eulemur rufifrons. Next base: position 1,948,320 of record NC_091001.1, read on the forward strand.
GCAGGTGAAAAGGGCGGATTCTGTTTCAGAGAATTAACGATGATCCCCATGGTCATCCCATTCCTTTAATAATCCTTTACTTCATCAGCTGGAAATCCACCATGGTTCTATATACTCCTCTTTGCGTGGGAACAGGTAACTGGATTGTTCCAAGAAGTATGCCGCAGAGCTTTTCAATTAACCACTACGTTGAAAATTATTTGCAGGTGTTCAGCGTTTCACCATAATTGTGAGACCCTTTGTTTGTGCCTCCTGAAACCCAAGAAGGCTACGATGGACATAACTATGCTGAGGAGTAGCTGACTTGGTTTTGCCTATTTTTGTTAGTGGAGTCTGACAAGAATAAATTCTTGTAAGTATCATCTCACCATCATTTTTCCATTGTTTAAAAATGCAGGAAAATTTTGCAAGTTAGCATTTTAATTAGTAGCTGGAGGCTACGGTGTTTTTTTGTTTTTTTTCCTGTGGGGTCGGTGTGGATGTGTTGGTCAGGCCCTCTGTCAGTTCCCCGGTTGGTTTTTATTATCCCCAGAGAGGAGAAGTGTGTATTAGTATGGCAGGTGAAAACTGCGGATGTGTTTCAGAGAATTAAACAGGATCCGCATGGTAATCCCGTTCCTTTAACAATGCTTTGCTTCATGAGCTGGGAATCCACCATGGTTCTATATACTTGTCCACGCGTGGGCACAGGAAACTGGCTAGTTCCAAGAAGTATGCCTCAGAGCTTTTCAATTAACCAGTATGTTGACAATCCTTTGCAGGTTTTCAGCGTTTCACCATAATTGTGATAACGTGTGTATGTGCCTACTGAATCCAAATATGGCTGCTACGGACATAACTATGCTGAGGCGTAGCTGACTTGGTGTTGCCTATTTTTGTCAGTGGAGACTGATAAGAAGCCATTCTTCTAAGTATGATCCCACCATCATTTCTCCATTGTTTAAAAATGCAGGGAAATTTTGCAAATTGGCATTATTATTAGTAGCTGGAGGGTACTTTTTTGTTTTGTGGGGTCGGTCAGGATGGGTGTTCAGGCCCTCTGTCAGATCGCTGGTTAGTTTTTATTATCCCCAGAGAAGAGTAGTGGGCATGTGTTTGGCAGGTGAAAAGTGCAGATTCTGTTTCAGAGATTTAAACAGGATCCGCATGGTCATCTCATTCCTTTAAGAATCCTTTGCTTCATCAGCTGGGATTCCACCATGTTTCTATATACTCCTTTATGCGTGGGCACAGGTACCTAGCTTGTTCCAAGAATTATGCTGGAGAGTTTTCAAATTAACCAGTACGTTGAAAATTATTTGCAGGTTTTCAGCGTTTCACCATAATTTTGATAACGTTTGTATGTCCCTCCTGAAACCCAAGAAGGCTGCGACGGACATAACTATGCTGAGGAGTAGCTGACGTGGTGTTGCCTATTTTTGTTAGTGGAGACAGACAAGAAGCCATTCTTCTAAGTATGATCCCACCACCATTTTTCCATTGTTTTAAAATGTAGGAAATTTTGCAAGTTAGCATTATAATTAGTAGCTGGAGGGTACGGTTTTTTTTTGTGTGTGTGGTCGATGTGGATGGGGGGGGTCACGCCCTCTGTCAGTTCGCTGGTTAGTTTTTATCATCCCCAGAGAGGAGAAGTGGGCATGTGTTTGGCAGGTGAAAAGGGCGGATTCTGTTTCAGAGAATTAACGATGATCCCCATGGTCATCCCGTTCCTTTAATAATCCTTTACTTCATCAGCTGGAAATCCACCATGGTTCTATATACTCCTCTTTGCGTGGGAACAGGTAACTGACTTGTTCCAAGAAGTATGCCGCAGAGCTTTTCAATTAACCACTACGTTGAAAATTATTTGGAGGTGTTCAGCATTTCACCATAATTGTGATAACGTTTGTTTGTGCCTCCTGAAACCCAAGAAGGCTGCGACGGACATAGCTATGCTGAGGAGTAGCTGACTTGGTGTTGCCTATTTTTGTTAGTGGAGACTGACAAGAAGCCATTCTTCTAAGTATCATCCCACCACCATTTTTCCATTGTTTTAAAATGCAGGGAAATTTTGCAAGTTAGCATTATAATTAGTAGCTGGAGGGTACGGTTTTTTTTTTTTGTGTGTGGTCGATGTGGATGGCGGGGGTCAGGCCCTCTGTCAGTTCGCTGGTTAGTTTTTATTATCCCCAGAGAGGAGAAGTGGGCATGTGTTTGGCAGGTGAAAAGGGCGGATTCTGTTTCAGAGAATTAACGATGATCCCCATGGTCATCCCGTTCCTTTAATAATCCTTTACTTCATCAGCTGGAAATCCACCATGGTTCTATATACTCCTCTTTGCGTGGGAACAGGTAACTGCCTTGTTCCAAGAAGTATGCCGCAGAGCTTTTCAATTAACCACTACGTTGAAAATTATTTGCAGATGTTCAGCGTTTCACCATAATTGTGAGAACCTTTGTTTGTGCCTCCTGAAACCCAAGAAGGCTGCGACGGACATAACTATGCTGAGGAGTAGCTGACTTGGTTTTGCCTATTTTTGTTAGTGGAGTCTGACAAGTATCCATTCTTCTAAGTATCATCTCACCATCATTTTTCCATTGTTTAAAAATGCAGGAAAATTTTGCAAGTTAGCATTATAATTAGTAGCTGGAGGCTATGATGTTTTTTTTTTTTTTTTTTCCTGTGCGGTCGGTGTGGATGTGTTGGTCAGGCCCTCTGTCAGTTCGCTGGTTTGTTTTTATTATCCCCAGAGACGAGAAGTGGGTATTAGTATGGCAGGTGAAAACTGCGGATCTGTTTCAGAGAATTAAACAGGATCCGCATGGTAATCCCGTTCCTTTAAGAATCCTTTGCTTCATGAGCTGGGAATCCACCATGGTTCTATATACTCCTCTTTGCGTGGGAACAGGTAACTGGCTTGTTCCAAGAAGTATGCCGCAGAGCTTTTCAATTAACCAGTATGTTGACAATCCTTTGCAGGTTTTCAGCGTTTCACCATAATTGTGAGAACCTTTGTTTGTGCCTCCTGAAACCCAAGAAGGCTGCGACGGACATAAATATGCTGAGGAGTAGCTGACTTGGTGTTGCCTATTTTTGTTAGTGGAGACTGACAAGAAGCCACTCTTCTAAGTATGATCCCACCACCATTTTTCCATTGCTTTAAAATGCAGGGAAATTTTGCAAGTTAGCATTATAATTAGTAGCTGGAGGGTACGGTTTTTTTTTTTTTTGTGTGGTCGATGTGGATGGTGGGGGTCAGGCCCTCTGTCAGTTCGCTGGTTAGTTTTTATTATCCCCAGAGGGGAGAAGTGGGCATGTGTTTGGCAGGTGAAAAGGGCGGATTCTGTTTCAGAGAATTAACGATGATCCCCATGGTCATCCCGTTCCTTTAATAATCCTTTACTTCATCAGCTGGAAATCCACCATGGTTCTCTATACTCCTCTTTGCGTGGGAACAGGTAACTGCCTTTTTCCCAGAAGTATGCCGCAGAGCTTTTCAATTAACCACTACGTTGAAAATTATTTGCAGGTGTTCAGCGTTTCACCATAATTGTGAGAACCTTTGTTTGTGCCTCCTGAAACCCAAGAAGGCTGCGACGGACATAACAATGCTGAGGAGTAGCTGACTTGGTGTTGCCTATTTTTGTTAGTGGAGACTGACAAGAAGCCATTCTTCTAAGTATCATCCCACCACCATTTTTCCATTGTTTTAAAATGCAGGGAAATTTTGCAAGTTAGCATTATAATTAGTATCTGGAGGGTACGGTTTTTTTTTTGTGTGTGGTCGATGTGGATGGTGGGGATCAGGCCCTCTGTCAGTTCGCTGGTTAGTTTTTATTATCCCCAGAGACGAGAAGTGGGCATGTGTTTAGCAGGTGAAAAGGGCGGATTCAGTTTCAGAGAATTAACGATGATCCCCATGGTCATCCCGTTCCTTTAATAATCCTTTACTTCATCAGCTGGAAATCCACCATGGTTCTCTATACTCCTCTTTGCGTGGGAACAGGTAACTGGCTTGTTCCAAGAAGTATGCCACAGAGCTTTTCAAATAACCATTACGTTGAAAATTATTTGCAGGTGTTCAGCGTTTCACCATAATTGTGATAACCTTTGTTTGTGCCTCCTGAAACACAAGAAGGCTGCGACGGACATAACTATGCGGAGGCGTAGCTGACTTGGTTTTGCCTATTTTTGTTAGTGGAGTCTGACAAGAATCCATTCTTGTAAGTATCATCTCACCATCATTTTTCCATTGTTTAAAAATGCAGGAAAATTTTGCAAGTTAGCATTATAATTAGTAGCTGGAGGCTACGGTGTTTTTTTTTTTTTTTTCCTGTGGGGTCGTTGTGGATGTGTTGGTCAGTCCCTTTGTCAGTTCGCTGGTTTGTTTTTATTATCCCCAGAGAGGAGAAGTGGGTATTAGTATGGCAGGTGTAAACTGCGGATCTGTTTCAGAGAATTAAACAGGATCCGCATGGTAATCCCGTTCCTTTAAGAATCATTTGCTTCATGAGCTGGGAATCCACCATGGTTCTATATACTCCTCTTTGCGTGGGAACAGGTAACTGGCTTGTTCCAAGAAGTATGCCTCAGAGCTTTTCAATTAACCAGTATGTTGAAAATCCTTTGCAGGTTTTCAGCGTTTCACCATAATTGTGATAACGTGTGTATGTACCTAGTGAAACCAAATATGGCTGCTACGGACATAACTATGCTGAGGCGTAGCTGACTTGGTGTTGCCTATTTTTGTCAGTGGAGACTGACAAGAAGCCATTCTTCTAAGTATCATCCCACCACCATTTTTCCATTGTTTTAAAATGCAGGGAAATTTTGCAAGTTAGCATTATAATTAGTAGCTGGAGGGTATGGTTTTTTTTTTGTGTGTGGTCGATGTGGATGGGGGGGGGGGTCAGACCCTCTGTCAGTTCGCTGGTTAGTTTTTATTATCCCCAGAGAGGAGAAGTGGGCATGTGTTTGGCAGGTGAAAAGGGCGGATTCTGTTGCAGAGAATTAACGATAATCCCCATGGTCATCCCGTTCCTTTAATAATCCTTTATTTCATCAGCTGGAAATCCACCATGGTTCTCTATACTCCTCTTTGCGTGGGAACAGGTAACTGGCTTGTTCCAAGAAGTATGCCACAGAGTTTTTCAATTAACCACTACGTTGAAAATTATTTGCAGGTGTTCAGCGTTTCACCATAATTGTGATAACGTGTGTTTGTGCCTCCTGAAACCCAAGAAGGCTGCGACGGACATAACTATGCTGAGGAGTAGCTGACTTGGTGTTGCCTATTTTTGTTAGTGGAGACTGACAAGAAGCCATTCTTCTAAGTATCATCCCACCATCATTTTTCCATTGTTTTAACATGCAGGGAAATTTTGCAAGTTAGCATTATAATTAGTAGTTGGAGGGTAAGGTTTTTTTTGTGTGTGTGGTCGATGCGGATGGGGTGGGGTCAGGCCCGGTGTCAGTTCGCTGGTTAGTTTTTATTATCCCCAGAGAGGAGAAGTGGGCATGTGTTTGGCAGGTGAAAAGGGCGGATTCTGTTTCAGAGAATTAACGATGATCCCCATGGTCATCCCGTTCCTTTAATAATCCTTTACTTCATCAGCTGGAAATCCACCATGGTTCTATATACTCCTCTTTGCGTGGGAACAGGTAACTGGCTTGTTCCAAGAAGTATGCCGCAGAGCTTTTCAATTAACCAGTACGTTGAAAATTATTTGCAGGTGTTCAGCGTTTCACCATAATTGTGATAACGTTTGTTTGTGCCTCCTGAAACCCAAGAAGGCTGCGACGGACATAACTATGCTGAGGCGTAGCTGTCTTGGTTTTGCCTATTTTTGTTAGTGGAGACTGACAAGAAACCATTCTTGTAAGTATCATCTCACCATCATTTTTCCATTGTTTAAAAATGCAGGGAAATTTTGCAAGTTAGCATTATAATTAGTAGCTGGAGGCTAAGGTGTTTTTTTTTTTTTTTTTCCTGTGGGGTCGGTGTGGATGTGTTGGTCAGGCCCTCTGTCAGTTCCCCGGTTGGTTTTTATTATCCCCAGAGAGGAGAAGTGGTTATTAGTATGGCAGGTGAAAACTGCGGATCTGTTTCAGAGAATTAAACAAGATCCGCTGGTAATCCCGTTCCTTTAAGAATCCTTTCCTTCATGAACTGGGAATCCACCATGGTTCTATATACTTGTCTATGCGTGGGCACAGGAAACTGGCTAGTTCCAAGAAGTATGCCTCAGAGCTTTTCAATTAACCAGTATGTTGAAAATCCTTTGCAGGTTGTCAGCGATTCACCATAATTGTGATAACGTGTGTATATGCCTACTGAAACCAAATATGGCTGCTACGGACATAACTATGCTGAGCCTTAGCTGACTTGGTGTTTCCTATTTTTGTCAGTGGAGACTGACAAGAAGCCATTCTTCTAAGTATCATCCCACCATCATTTCCCCATGTTTAAAAATGCAGGGAAATTTTGCAAATTGGCATTATAATTAGTAGCTGGAGGGTACTTTTTTGTTTTGTGGGGTCGGTCAGGATGGGTGTTCAGGCCCTCTGTCAGATCGCTGGTTTGTTTTTATTATCCCCAGAGAAGAGTAGTGGGCATGTGTTTGGCAGGTGAAAAGTGCGGATTCTGTTTCAGAGAATTAAACAGGATCCGCATGGTCATCTGATTCCTTTAAGAATGCTTTGCTTCATCAGCTAGGATTCCACCACGTTTCTGTATACTCCTCTATGCGTGGGCACAGGTACCTGGCTTGTTCCAAGAATTATGCTGGAGAGTTTTCAAATTAACCAGTACGTTGAAAACTATTTGCAGGTTTTCAGCGTTTCACCATAATTTTGATAACGTGTGTTTGTGCCTCCTGAAACCCAAGAAGGCTGCGACGGACATAACTATGCTGAGGAGTAGCTGACTTGGTGTTGCCTATTTTTGTTAGTGGAGACTGACAAGAAGCCATTCTTCTGAGTATCATCCCGCCACCATTTTTCCATTGTTTTAAAATGCAGGGAAATTTTGCAAGTTAGCATTATAATTAGTAGCTGGAGGGTACGTTTTTTTTTTTGTGTGTGGTCGATGTGGATGGTGGGGTTCAGGCCCTCTGTCAGTTCGCTGGTTAGTTTTTATTATCCCCAGAGAGGAGAAGTGGGCATGTGTTTGGCAGGTGAAAAGGGCGGATTCTGTTTCAGAGAATTAACGATGATCCCCATGGTCATCCCGTTCCTTTAATAATCCTTTACTTCATCAGCTGGAAATCCACCATGGTTCCCTATACTCCTCTTTGCGTGGGAACAGGTAACTGCCTTGTTCCAAGAAGTATGCCGCAGAGCTTTTCAATTAACCACTACGTTGAAAATTATTTGCAGGTGTTCAGCGTTTCACCATAATTGTGAGAACCTTTGTTTGTGCCTCCTGAAACCCAAAAAGGCTGCGACGGACATAACTATGCTGAGGAGTAGCTGACTAGGTGTTGCCTACTTTTGTTAGTGGAGACTGACAAGAAGCCATTCTTCTAAGTATCATCCCACCACCATTTTTCCATTGTTTTAAAATGCAGGGAAATTTTGCAAGTTAGCATTATAATTAGTAGCTGGAGGCTACGGTGTTTTTTTTTTTTTTTTTCCTGTGGGGTCGGTGTGGATGTGTTGGTCAGGCCCTCTGTCAGTTCCCCGGTTGGTTTTTATTATCCCCAGAGAGGAGAAGTGGTTATTAGTATGGCAGGTGAAAACTGCGGATCTGTTTCAGAGAATTAAACAGGATCCCCATGGTAATCCCGTTCCTTTAAGAATCCTTTGCTTCATGAGCTGGGAATCTACCATGGTTCTATATACTTGTCTTTGCGTGGGCACAGGAAACTGGCTAGTTCCAAGAAGTATGCCTCAGAGCTTTTCAATTAACCAGTATGTTGACAATCCTTTGCAGGTTTTCAGCATTTCACCATAATTGTGATAACGTGTGTATGTGCCTACTGAAACCAAATATGGCTGCTACGGACATAACTATGCTGAGGCGTAGCTGACTTGGTGTTGCCTATTTTTGTCAGTGGAGACTGACAAGAAGCCATTCTTCTAAGTATCATCCCACCATCATTTCTCCATTGTTTAAAAAATGCAGGGAAATTTTGCAAATTGGCATTATAATTAGTAGCTGGAGGGTACTTTTTTGTTTTGTGGGGTCGGTCAGGATGGGTGTTCAGGCCCTCTGTCAGATCGCTGGTTTGTTTTTATTATCCCCAGATAAGAGTAGTGGGCATGTGTTTGGCAGGTGAAAAGTACGGATTCTGTTTCAGAGAATTAAACAGGATCCGCATGGTCATCTCACTCCTTTAAGAATCCTTTGCTTCATCAGCTGGGATTCCACCATGGTTCTATATACTCCTCTTTGCGTGGGAACAGGTAACTGGCTTGTTCCAAGAAGTATATCGCAGATCTTTTCAATTAACTACTACGTTGAAAATTATTTGCAGGTCTTCAGCGTTTAACCATAATTTTGATAACGTTTGTATGTCCCTCCTGAAACCCAAGAAGGTTGCGACGGAGATAACTATGCTGAGGAGTAGCTGACTTGGTGTTGCCTATTTTTGTTAGTGGAGACAGACAAGAAGCCATTCTTCTAAGTATGATCCCACCACCATTTTTCCATTGTTTTAAAATGCAGGGAAATTTTGCAAGTTAGCATTATAATTAGTAGCTGGAGGGTACGGTTTTTGTTTTTTGTGTAGTCGATGTGGATGGTGGGGGTCAGGCCCTCTGTGAGTTCGCTGGTTAGTTTTTATTATCCCCAGAGAGGAAAAGTGGGCATGTGTTTGGCAGGTGAAAAGGGCGGATTCTGTTTCAGAGAATTAACGATGATCCCCATCGTCATCCCGCTCCTTTAATAATCCTTTACTTCATCAGCTGGAAATCCACCGTGGTTCTCTATACTCCTCTTTGCGTGGGAACAGGTAACTGGCTTGTTCCAAGAAGTATGCCGCAGAGCTTTTCAATTAACCACTACGTTGAAAATTATTTGCAGGTGTTCAGCATTTCACCATAATTGTGATAACGTTTGTTTGTGCCTCCTGAAACCCAAGAAGGCTGCGACGGACATAACTGTGCTGAGGCGTAGCTGACTTGGTGTTGCCTATTTTTGTCAGTTGAGACTGACAAGAAGCCATTCTTCTAAGTATCATCCCACCATCATTTCTCCATTGTTTAAAAATGCAGGGAAATTTTGCAAATTGGCATTATAATTAGTAGCTGGAGGGTACATTTTTGTTTTGTGGGGTCGGTCAGGATGGGTGTTCGGGCCCTCTGTCAGATCACTGGTTTGTTTTTATTATCCCCAGAGAAGAGTAGTCGGCATGTGTTTGGCAGGTGAAAAGTGCGGATTCTGTTTCAGAGAATTAAACAGGATCCGCATGGTCATCTCATTCCTTTAGGAATCCTTTGCTTCATCAGCTGGGATTCCACCATGTTTCTATATACTCCTCTATGCGTGGGCACAGGTACCTGGCTTGTTCCAAGAATTATGCTGGAGAGTTTTCAAATTAACCAGTCCGTTGAAAATTATTTGCAGGTTTTCAGCGTTTCACCATAATTTTGATAACGTTTGTATGTCCCTCCTGAAACCCAAGAAGGCTGCGACGGACATAACTATGCTGAGGAGTAGCTGACTTGGTGTTACCTATTTTTGTTAGTGGAGACAGACAAGAAGCCATTCTTCTAAGTATGATCCCACCACCATTTTTCCATTGTTTTAAAATGCAGGGAAATTTTGCAAGTTAGCATTATAATTAGTAGCAGGAGGGTACGGTTTTTTTTGTGTGTGTGTGTGGTCGATGTGGATGGGGGGTCAGGCCCTCTGTCAGTTCGCTGGTTAGTTTTTATTATCCCCAGAGAGGAGAAGTGGGCATGTGTTTGGCAGGTGAATAGGGCGGATTGTGTTTCAGAGAATTAACGATGATCCCCATGGTCATCCCGTTCCTTTAATAATCCTTTACTTCATCAGCCGGAAATCCACCATGGTTCTATATACTCCTGTTTGCGTGGGAACGGGTAACTGGCTTGATCCAAGAAGTATGCCGCAGAGCTTTTCAATTAACCACTACGTTGAAAATTATTTGCAGGTGTTCAGCGTTTCACCATAATTGTGATAAAGTTTGTTTGTGCCTCCTGAAACCCAAGAAGGCTGCGACGGACGTAACTATGCTGAGGAGTAGCTGACTTGGTGTTGCCTATTTTTGTTAGTGGAGACTGACAAGAAGCCATTCTTCTAAGTATCATCCCACCACCATTTTTCCATTGTTTTAAAATGCAGGGAAATTTTGCAAGTTAGCATTATAATTAGTAGCTGGAGGGTACGGTTTTTTTTTGTGTGTGTGTGGTCAATGTGGATGGGGGGGTCAGGCCCTCTGTCAGATCACTGGTTAGTTTTTATTATCCCCAGAGAGGAGAAGTGGGCATGTGTTTGGCAGGTGAAAAGGGCGGATTCTGTTTCAGAGAATTAACGATGATCCCCATGGTCATCCCGTTCCTTTAATAATCCTTTACTTCATCAGCTGGAAATCTACCATGGTTCTATATACTCCTGTTTGCGTGGGAACAGGTAACTGGCTTGTTCCAAGAAGTATGCCGCAGAGCTTTTCAATTAACCAGTACGTTGAAAATTATTTGCAGGTGTTCAGCGTTTCACCATAATTGTGATAACGTGTGTTTGTGCCTCCTGAAACCCAAGAAGGCTGCGACGGACATAACTATGCTGAGGAGTAGCTGACTTGGTGTTGCCTATTTTTGTTAGTGGAGACTGACAAGAAGCCTTTCTTCTAAGTATCATCCCACCACCATTTTTGCATTGTTTTAAAATGCAGGGAAATTTTGCAAGTTAGCATTATAATTAGTAGCTGGAAGGTACGGTTTTTTTTTTGTGTGTGGTCGATGTGGATGGTGGGGGTCAGGCCCTCTGTCAGTTCGCTGGTTAGTTTTTATTATCCCCAGAGAGGAGAAGTGGGCATGTGTTTGGCAGGTGAAAAGGGTGGATTCTGTTTCAGAGAATTAACGATGATCCCCATGGTCATCCCGTTCCTTTAATAATCCTTTACTTCATCAGCTGGAAATCCACCATGGTTCTATATACTCCTGTTTACCTGGGAACAGGTAACTGGCTTGTTGCAAGAAGTATGCCGCAGAGCTTTTCAATTAACCAGTACGTTGAAAATTATTTGCAGGTGTTCAGCATTTCACCATAATTGTGATAACGTGTGTTTGTGCCTCCTGAAACCCAAGAAGGCTGCGACGGACATAACTATGCTGAGGAGTAGCTGACTTGGTGTTGCCTATTTTTGTCAGTGGAGACTGACAAGAAGCCATTCTTCTAAGTATCATCCCACCACCATTTTTCCATTGTTTTAAAATGCAGGGAAATTTTGCAAGTTAGCATTATAATTAGTAGCTGGAGGGTACGGTTTTTTTTTTGTGTGTGTGGTCGATGTGGATGGGGTGGTCAGGCCCTCTGTCAGTTCGCTGGTTAGTTTTTATTATCCCCAGAGAGGAGAATTGGGCATGTGTTTGGCAGGTGAAAAGGGCGGATTCTGTTTCAGAGAATTAACGATGATCCCCATGGTCATCCCGTTCCTTTAATAATCCTTTACTTCATCAGCTGGAAATCCACCATGGTTCTCTATACTCCTCTTTGCGTGGGAACAGGTAACTGCCTTGTTCCAAGAAGTATGCCGCAGAGCTTTTCAATTAACCACTACGTTGAAAATTATTTGCAGGTGTTCAGCGTTTCACCATAATTGTGAGAACCTTTGTTTGTGCCTCCTGAAACCCAAGAAGGCTACGACGGACATAACTATGCTGAGGAGTAGCTTACTTGGTGTTGCCTATTTTTGTTAGTGGAGACTGACAAGAATCCATTCTTGTAAGTATCATCCCACCACCATTTTTCCATAGTTTAAAAATGCAGGAAAATTTTGCAAGTTAGCATTATAAATATTAGCAGGAGGCTACGGTGTTTTTTTTTTTTTTTTTTTCCTGTGGGGTCGGTGTGGATGTGTTGGTCAGGCCCTCTGTCAGTTCCCCGGTTGGTTTTTGTTATCCCCAGAGAAGAGAAGTTGGTATTAGTATGGCAGGTGAAAACTGCGGATCTGTTTCAGAGAATTAAACAGGATCCGCATGGTAATCCCGTTCCTTTAAGAATCCTTTGCTTCATGAGCTGGGAATCCACCATGGTTCTATATACTTTTCTATGCGTGGGCACAGGAAACTGGCTAGTTCCAAGAAGTATGCCTCAGAGCTTTTCAATTAACCAGTATGTTGACAATCCTTTGGAGGTTTTCAGCGTTTCACCATAATTGTGATAACGTGTGTATGTGCCTACTGAAACCAAATATGGCTGCTACGGACATAACTATGCTGAGGCGTAGCTGACTTGGTGTTGACTATTTTTGTCAGTGGAGACTGACAAGAAGCCATTCTTCTAAGTATCATCCCACCATCATTTCTCCATTGTTTAAAAATGCAGGGAAATTTTGCAAATTGGCATTATAATTAGTAGCTGGAGGGTACTTTTTTGTTTTGTGGGGTCGGTCAGGATGGGTGTTCAGGTCCTCTGTCAGATCGCTGGTTTGTTTTTATTATCCCCAGAGAAGAGTAGTGGGCATGTGTTTGGCAGGTGAAAAGTCCGGATTCTGTTTGAGAGAATTAAACAGGATCCGCATGGTCATCTCATTCCTTTAAGAATCCTTTGCTTCATCAGCTGGGATTCCACCATGTTTCTATATACTCCTCTATACGTGGGCACAGGTACCTGGCTTGTTCCAAGAATTATGCTGGAGAGTTTTCAAATTAACCATTACGTTGAACATTATTTGCAGGTTTTCAGCGTTTCACCATAATTTTGATAACGTTTGTATGTCCCTCCTGAAACCCAAGAAGGCTGCGACGGACATAACTATGCTGAGGAGTAGCTGACTTGGTGTTGCCTATTTTTGTTAGTGGAGACTGACAAGAAGCCATTCTTCTAAGTATGATCTCACCACCATTTTTCCATTGTTTTAAAATGCAGGGAAATTTTGCAAGTTAGCATTATAATTAGTAGCTGGAGGGTACGGTTTTTTTTGTGTGTGTGTGGTCGATGTGGATGGGGGGGTCAGGCCCTCTGTCAGTTCGCTGGTTAGTTTTTATTATCCCCAGAGAGGAGAAGTGGGCATGTGTTTGGCAGGTGAAAAGGGCGGATTCTGTTTCAGAGAATTAACGATGATCCCCATGGTCATCCCGTTCCTTTAATAATCCTTTATTTCATCAGCTGGAAATCCACCATGGTTCTATATACTCCTGTTTGCGTGGGAACAGGTAACTGGCTTGTTCCAAGAAGTATGCCACAGAGCTTTTCAATTAACCACTACGTTGAAAATTATTTGCAGGTGTTCAGCGTTTCACCATAATTGTGATAACGTTTGTTTGTGCCTCCTGAAACCCAAGAAGGCTGCGACGGACATAACTATGCTGAGGCGTAGCTGACTTGGGTTTGCCTATTTTTGTTAGTGGAGACTGACAAGAATCCATTCTTGTAAGTATCATCTCACCATCATTTTTCCATTGTTTAAAAAGGCTGGAAAATTTTGCAAGTTAGCATTATAATTAGTAGCTGGAGGCTACGGTGTTTTTTTTTTTTTTTTTCCTGTGGGGTCGGTGTGGATGTGTTGGTCAGGCCCTCTGTCAGTTCCCCGGTTGGTTTTTATTATCCCCAGAGAGGAGAAGTGGTTATTAGTATGGCAGGTGAAAACTGCGGATCTGTTTCAGAGAATTAAACAGGATCCCCATGGTCATCCCGTTCCTTTAATAATCCTTTACTTCATCAGCTGGAAATCCACCATGGTTCTATATACTCCTGTTTACCTGGGAACAGGTAACTGGCTTGTTGCAAGAAGTATGCCGCAGAGCTTTTCAATTAACCAGTACGTTGAAAATTATTTGCAGGTGTTCAGCATTTCACCATAATTGTGATAACGTGTGTTTGTGCCTCCTGAAACCCAAGAAGGCTGCGACGGACATAACTATGCTGAGGAGTAGCTGACTTGGTGTTGCCTATTTTTGTCAGTGGAGACTGACAAGAAGCCATTCTTCTAAGTATCATCCCACCACCATTTTTCCATTGTTTTAAAATGCAGGGAAATTTTGCAAGTTAGCATTATAATTAGTAGCTGGAGGGTACGGTTTTTTTTGTGTGTGTGTCGATGTGGATGGGGGGGGTCAGGCCCTCTGTCAGTTCGCTGGTTAGTTTTTATTATCCCCAGAGAGGAGAAGTGGGCATGTGTTTGGCAGGTGAAAAGGGCGGATTCTGTTTCAGAGAATTAACGATGATCCCCATGGTCATCCCGTTCCTTTAATAATCCTTTACTTCATCAGCTGGAAATCCGCCATGGTTCTATATACTCCTCTTTCCGTGGGTACAGGTAACTGCCTTGTTCCAAGAAGTATGCCGCAGAGCTTTTCAATTAACCACTACGTTGAATATTATTTACAGGTGTTCAGCGTTTCACCATAATTGTGATAACGTTTGTTTGTGCCTTCTGAAACCCAAGATGGCTGCGATGGACATAGCTATGCTGAGGAGTAGCTGACTTGGTGTTGCCTATTTTTGTTAGTGGAGACTGACAAGAAGCCATTCTTCTAAGTATCATCCCACCACCATTTTTCCATTGTTTTAAAATGCAGGGAAATTTTGCAAGTTAGCATTATAATTAGTAGCTGGAGGGTACGGTTTTTTTTTTGTGTGTGTGTGTGGTCGATATGGATGGGGGGGTCAGGCCCTCTGTCAGTTCGCTGGTTACTTTTTATTATCCTCAGAGAGGAGAAGTGGGCATCTGTTTGGCAGGTGAAAAGGGCGGATTCTGTTTCAGAGAATTAACGATGATCCCCATGGTCATCCCGTTCCTTTAATAATCCTTTACTTCATCAGCTGGTAATCCACCATGGTTCTATATACTCCTCTTTGCGTGGGAACAGGTAACTGGCTTGTTCCAAGAAGTATGCCGCAGAGCTTTTCAATTAACCACTACGTTGAAAATTATTTGCAGGTGTTCAGCGTTTTACCGTAATGGTGAGAACTTTTTTGGGCCCCCTGAAACCCTAGAAGGCTGCGACGGACACAACAATGCTGAAGAGTAGCTGACTTGGTGTTGCCTATTTTTGTTAGTGGAGACTGACAAGAAGCCATTCTTCTAAGTATCATCCCACCACCATTTTTCCATTGTTTTAAAATGCAGGGAAATTTTGCAAGTTAGCATTATAATTAATAGCTGGAGGGTACGGTTTTTTTTTGTGTGTGGTCGATGTGGATGGTGGGGGTCAGGCCCTCTGTCAGTTCGCTGGTTAGTTTTTATTATCCCCAGAGAGGAGAAATGGGCATGTGTTTGGCAGGTGAAAAGGGCGGATTCTGTTTCAGAGAATTAACGATGATCCCCATGGTCTTCCCGTTCCTTTAATAATCCTTTACTTCATCAGCTGGAAATCCACCATGGTTCTATATACTCCTCTTTGCGTGGGATCAGGTAACTGCCTTGTTCCAAGAAGTATGCCGCAGAGCTTTTCAATTAACCACTACATTGAAAATTATTTGCAGGTGTTCAGCGTTTCACCATAATTGTGAGAACCTTTGTTTGTGCCTCCTGAAACCCAAGAAGGCTGCGACGGACATAACTATGCTGAGGAGTAGCTGACTTGGTTTTGCGTATTTTTGTTAGTGGAGTCTGACAAGAAGCCATTCTTCTAAGTATCATCCCACCACCATTTTTCCATTGTTTTAAAATGCAGGGAAATTTTGCAAGTTAGCATTATAATTAGTAGCTGGAGGCTACGGTTTTTTTTTTTTTTTTCCCTGTGGGGTCGGTGTGGATGTGTTGGTCAGGCCCTCTGTCAGTTCCCCGGTTGGTTTTTATTATCCCCAGAGAGGAGAAGTGGGTATTAGTATGGCAGGTGAAAACTGCGGATCTGTTTCAGAGAATTAAACAGGATCCGCATGGTAATCCCGTTCCTTTAACAATCCTTTGCTTCATGAGCTGGGAATCCACCATGGTTCTATATACTTGTCTATGCGTGGGCACAGGAAACTGGCTAGTTCCAAGAAGTATGCCTCAGAGCTTTTCAATTAACCAGTATGTTGACAATCCTTTGCAGGTTTTCAGCGTTTCACCATAATTGTGATAACGTGTGTATGTGCCTACTGAAACCAAATATGGCTGCTACGGACATAACTATGCTGAGGCGTAGCTGACATGGTGTTGCCTATTTTTGTCAGTGGAGACTGACAAGAAGCCATTCTTCTAAGTATCATCCCACCATCATTTCTCCATTGTTTAAAAATGCAGGGAAATTTGCAAATTGGCATTATAATTAGTAGCTGGAGGGTACTTTTTTGTTTTGTGGGGTCGGTCAGGATGGGTGTTCAGGCCCTCTGTGAGATCGCTGGTTTGTTTTTATTATCCCCAGAGAAGAGTAGTGGGCATGTGTATGGCAGGTGAAAAGTGCGGATTCTGTTTCAGAGAATTAAACAGGATCTCCATGGTCATCTCATTCCTTTAAGAATCCTTTGCTTCATCAGCTGGGATTCCACCATGTTTCTATATACTCCTCTATGCGTGGGCACAGGTACCTGGCTTGTTCCAAGAATTATGCTGGAGAGTTTTCAAATTAACCAGTACGTTGAAAATTATTTGCAGGTTTTCAGCGTTTCACCATAATTTTGATAACGTTTGTATGTCCCTCCTGAAACCCAAGAAGGCTGCGATGGACATAACTATGCTGAGGAGTAGCTGACTTGGTGTTGCCTATTTTTGTTAGTGGAGACTGACAAGAAGCCATTCTTCTAAATATCATCCCACCACCATTTTTCCATTGTTTTAAAATGCAGGGAAATTTTGCAAGTTAGCATTATAATTAGTAGCTGGAGGGTACGGTTTTTTTTTTTGTGTGTGGTCGATGTGGATGGGGAGGGGTCAGGCCCTGTGTCAGTTCGCTGGTTAGTTTTTATTATCCCCAGAGAGGAGAAGTGGGCATGTGTTTGGCAGGTGAAAAGGGCGGATTCTGTTTCAGAGAATTAACGATGATCCCCATGGTCATCCCGTTCCTTTAATAATCCTTTACTTCATCAGCTGGAAATCCACCATGGTTCTATATACTCCTCTTTGCGTGGGAACAGGTAACTGGCTTGTTCCAACAAGTATGCCGCAGAGCTTTTCAATTAACCACTACGTTGAAAATTATTTGCAGGTGTTCAGCGTTTCACCATAATTGTGATAACGTTTGTTTGTGCCTCCTGAAACCCAAGAAGGCTGCGATGGACATACCTATGCTGAGGAGTAGCTGACTTGGTGTTGCCTATTTTTGTTAGTGGAGACTGACAAGAAGCCATTCTTCTAAGTTTCATCCCACCACCATTTTTCCATTGTTTTAAAATGCAGGGAAATTTTGCAAGTTAGCATTATAATTAGTAGCTGGAGGGTACGGTTTTTTTTTGTGTGTGTGGTCGATGTGGATGGTGGGGGTCAGGCCCTCTGTCAGTTCGCTGGTTAGTTTTTATTATCCCCAGAGAGGAGAAGTGGGCATGTGTTTGGCAGGTGAAAAGGGCGGTTTCTGTTTCAGAGAATTAACGATGATCCCCATGGTCATCCCGTTCC
Organism: Eulemur rufifrons; assembly: GCF_041146395.1. Classification (NCBI taxonomy): domain Eukaryota; kingdom Metazoa; phylum Chordata; class Mammalia; order Primates; family Lemuridae; genus Eulemur; species Eulemur rufifrons. The sequence continues at coordinate 1,965,969 of NC_091001.1, forward strand.
TTTAATAATCCTTTACTTCATCAGCTGGAAATCCACCATGGTTCTCTATACTCTTCTTTGCGTGGGAACAGGTAACTGCCTTGTTCCAAGAAGTATGCCGCAGAGCTTTTCAATTAACAACTACGTTGAAAATTATTTGCAGATGTTCAGCGTTTCACCATAATTGTGAAAACCTTTGTCTGTGCCTCCTGAAACCCAAGAAGGCTGCGACGGACATAACTATGCTGAGGAGTAGCTGACTTGGTTTTGCCTATTTTTGTTAGTGGAGTCTGACAAGTATCCATTCTTCTAAGTATCCTCTCACCATCATTTTTCAATTGTTTAAAAATGCAGGAAAATTTTGCAAGTTAGCATTATAATTAGTAGCTGGAGGCTACGGTGTTTTTTTTTTTTTTTCCTGTGGGGTCGGTGTGGATGTGTTGGTCAGGCCCTCTGTCAGTTCCCCGGTTGGTTTTTATTATCCCCAGAGAGGAGAAGTGGGTATTAGTATGGCAGGTGAAAACTGCGGATCTGTTTCAGAGAATTAAACAGGATCCGCATGGTAATCCCGTTCCTTTAAGAATCCTTTGCTTCATGAGCTGGGAATCCACCATGGTTCTATATACTCCTCTATGCGTGGGCACAGGTACCTGGCTTGTTCCAAGAATTATGCTGGAGAGTTTTCAAATTAACCAGTACGTTGAAAATTATTTGCAGGTTTTCAGCGTTTCACCATAATTTTGATAACGTTTGTATGTCCCTCCTGAAACCCAAGAAGGCTTCGACGGACATAAATATGCTGAGGAGTAGCTGACTTGGTGTTGCCCATTTTTGTTAGTGGAGACTGACAAGAAGCCACTCTTCTAAGTATGATCCCACCACCATTTTTCCATTGTTTTAAAATGCAGGGAAATTTTGCAAGTTAGCATTATAATTAGTAGCTGGAGGGTACGGTTTTTTTTTTTTGTGTGGTCGATGTGGATGGTGGGGGTCAGGCCCTCTGTCAGTTCGCTGGTTAGTTTTTATTATCCCCAGAGGGGAGAAGTGGGCATGTGTTTGGCAGGTGAAAAGGGCGGATTCTGTTTCAGAGAATTAACGATGATCCCCATGGTCATCCCGTTCCTTTAATAATCCTTTACTTCATCAGCTGGAAATCCACCATGGTTCTCTATACTCCTCTTTGCGATGGAACAGGTAACTGGCTTGTTGCAACAAGTATGCCGCAGAGCTTTTCAAATAACCATTACGTTGAAAATTATTTGCAGGTGTTCAGCGTTTCACCATAATTGTGAGAACCTTTGTTTGTGCCTCCTGAAACCCAAGAAGGCTGCGACGGACATAACTATGCTGAGGAGTAGCTGACTTGGTGTTGCCTATTTTTGTTAGTGGAGACTGACAAGAAGCCATTCTTCTAAGTATCATCCCACCACCATTTTTCCATTGTTTTAAAATGCAGGGAAATTTTGCAAGTTAGCATTATAATTAGTAGCTGGAGGGTACGGTTTTTTTTTTTTGTGTGGTCGATGTGGATGGTGGGGGTCAGGCCCTCTGTCAGTTCGCTGGTTAGTTTTTATTATCCCCACAGACGAGAAGTGGGCATGTGTTTAGCAGGTGAAAAGGGCGGATTCTGTTTCAGAGAATTAACGATGATCCCCATGGTCATCCCGTTCCTTTAAGAATCCTTTACTTCATCAGCTGGAACTCCACCATGGTTCTATATACTCCTCTTTGCGATGGAACAGGTAACTGGCTTGTTGCAACAAGTATGCCGCAGAGCTTTTCAAATAACCATTACGTTGAAAATTATTTGCAGGTGTTCAGCGTTTCACCATAATTGTGATAACGTTTGTTTGTGCCTCCTGAAACCCAAGAAGGCTGCGATGGACATAACTATGCGGAGGCGTAGCTGACTTGGTTTTGCCTATTTTTGTTAGTGGAGTCTGACAAGAATCCATTCTTGTAAGTATCATCTCACCATCATTTTTCCATTGTTTAAAAATGCAGGAAAATTTTGGAAGTTAGCATTATAATTAGTAGCTGGAGGCTACGGTGTTTTTTTTTTTTTTTTTTTCCTGTGGGGTCGGTGTGGATGTGTTGGTCAGTCCCTTTGTCAGTTCGCTGGTTTGTTTTTATTATCCCCAGAGAGGAGAAGTGGGTATTAGTATGGCAGGTGTAAACTGCGGATCTGTTTCAGAGAATTAAACAGGATCCGCATGGTAATCCCGTTCCTTTAAGAATCATTTGCTTCATGAGCTGGGAATCCACCATGGTTCTATATACTCCTCTTTGCATGGGAACAGGTAACTGGCTTGTTCCAAGAAGTATGCCTCAGAGCTTTTCAATTAACCAGTATGTTGAAAATCCTTTGCAGGTTTTCAGCGTTTCACCATAATTGTGATAACGTGTGTATGTGCCTACTGAAACCAAATATGGCTGCTACGGACATAACTATGCTGAGGCGTAGCTGACTTGGTGTTGCCTATTTTTGTCAGTGGAGACTGACAAGAAGCCATTCTTTTAAGTATCATCCCACCACCATTTTTCCATTGTTTTAAAATGCAGGGAAATTTTGCAAGTTAGCATTATAATCAGTAGCTGGAGGGTATGGTTTTTTTTTTGTGTGTGGTCGATCTGGATGGGGGGGGGGTCAGACCCTCTGTCAGTTCGCTGGTTAGTTTTTATTATCCCCAGAGAGGAGAAGTGGGTATTAGTATGGCAGGTGTAAACTGCGGATCTGTTTCAGAGAATTAAACAGGATCCGCATGGTAATCCCGTTCCTTTAAGAATCATTTGCTTAATGAGCTGGAAATCCACCATGGTTCTCTATACTCCTCTTTGCGTGGGAACAGGTAACTGGCTTGTTCCAAGAAGTATGCCGCAGAGTTTTTCAATTAACCACTACGTTGAAAATTATTTGCAGGTGTTCAGCGTTTCACCATAATTGTGAGAACCTTTGTTTGTGCCTCCTGAAACCCAAGAAGGCTGCGATGGACATAGCTATGCTGAGGATAGCTCACTTGGTGTTGCCTATTTTTGTTAGTGGAGACTGACAAGAAGCCATTCTTCTAAGTATCATCCCACCACCATTTTTCCATTGTTTTAAAATGCAGGGAAATTTTGCAAGTTAGAATTATAATTAGTAGCAGGAGGCTACGTTGTTTTTTTTTTTTTTTTTTTTCCTGTGGGGTCGGTGTGGATGTTTTGGTCAGGCCCTCTGTCAGTTCCCCGGTTGGTTTTCATTATCCCCAGAGAGGAGAAGTGGGTATTAGTATGGCAGGTGAAAACTGCGGATCTGTTTCAGAGAATTATACGGGATCCGCATGGTAATCCCGTTCCTTTAAGAATCCTTTGCTTTATGAGCTGAGAATCCACCAGGGTTCTATATACTTGTCCACGCGTGGGCACAGGAAACTGGCTAGTTCCAAGAAGTATGCCTCAGAGCTTTTCAATTAACCAGTATGTTGACAATCCTTTGCAGGTTTTCAGCGTTTCACCATAATTGTGATAACGTGTGTATGTGCCTACTGAAACCAAATATGGCTGCTACGGACATAACTGTGCTGAGGCGTAGCTGACTTGGTTTTGCCTATTTTTGTCAGTGGAGACTGACAAGAAGCCATTCTTCTAAGTATCATCCCACCATGATTTCTCCATTGTTTAAAAATGCAGGGAAATTTTGCAAATTGGCATTATAATTAGTAGCTGGAGGGTACTTTTTTGTTTTGTGGGGTCGGTCAGGATGGGTGTTCAGGCCCTCTGTCAGATCGCTGGTTTGTTTTTATTATCCCCAGAGAAGAGTAGTAGGCATGTGTTTGGCAGGTGAAAAGTGCGGATTCTGTTTCAGAGAATTAAACAGGATCCGCATGGTCATCTCATTCCTTTAAGAATCCTTTGATTCATCAGCTGGGATTCCACCATGTTTCTATATACTCCTCTATGCGTGGGTACAGGTACCTGGCTTGTTCCAAGAATTATGCTGGAGTGTTTTGAAATTAACCAATACGTTGAAAATTTGCAGGTTTTCAGCGTTTCACCATAATTTTGAAAACGTTTGTATGTCCCTCCTCAAACCCAAGAAGGCTGCGACGGACATAAATATGCTGAGGAGTAGCTGACTTGGTGTTGCCTATTTTTGTTAGTGGAGACTGACAAGAAGCCATTCTTCTAAGTATGATCCCACCACCATTTTTCCATTGTTTAAAAATGCAGGGAAATTTTGCAAGTTAGCATTATAATTAGTAGCTGGACGGTAGGGTTTTTTTTGTGTGTGTGTGCTCGATGTGGATGGGGGGGGTCAGGCCCTCTGTCAGTTCGCTGGTTAGTTTTTATTATCCCCAGAGAGGAGAAGTGGGCATGTGTTTGGCAGGTGAAAAGGGGGATTCTGTTTCAGAGAATTAACGATGATCCCCATGGTCATCCCGTTCCTTTAATAATCCTTTACTTCATCAGCTGGAAATCCACCATGGTTCTATATACTCCTCTTTGCGTGGGAACAGGTAACTGCCTTGTTCCAAGAAGTATGCCGCAGAGCTTTTCAATTAACCACTACGTTGAAAATTATTTGCAGGTGTTCAGCGTTTCACCATAATTGTGATAACGTGTGTTTGTGCCTCCTGAACCGAAGAAGGCTGGGACGGACATAACTATGCTGAGGAGTAGCTGACTTGGTTTTGGCTATTTTTGTTAGTGGAGACAGACAAGAAGCCATTCTTCTAAGTATGATCCCACCACCATTTTTCCAGTGTTTTAAAATGCAGGGAAATTTTGCAAGTTAGCATTATAATTAGTAGCTGGAGGGTACGTTTTTTTTGTGTGTGTGTGTGGTCGATGTGGATGGGGGGGTTCAGGCCCTCTGTCAGTTCGATGGTTAGTTTTTATTATCCCCAGAGAGGAGAAGTGGGCATGTGTTTGGCAGGTGAAAAGGGCGGATTCTGTTTCAGAGAATTAAGGATGATCCCCATGGTCATCCCGTTCCTTTAATAATCCTTTACTTCAGCAGGTGGAAATGCACCATGGTTCTATATACTCCTCTTTGCGTCGGAACAGGTAACTGCCTTGTTCCAAGAAGTATGCCGCAGAGCTTTTCAATTAACCACTACGTTGAAAATTATTTGCAGGTGTTCAGCGTTTCACCATAATTGTGATAACGTGTGTTAGTGCCTCCTGAAACCCAAGAATGCTGCGACGGACATAACTATGCTGAGGAGTAGCTGACTTGGTGTTGCCTATTTTTGTTAGTGGAGACTGACAAGAAGCCATTCTTCTAAGTATCATCCCACCACCATTTTTCCATTGTTTTAAAATGCAGGGAAATTTTGCAAGTTAGCATTATAATTAGTAGCTGGAGGGTACGGTTTTTTTTTTTATGTGTGGTCGAGGTGGATGGGGGGGTGAGGCCCTCTGTGAGTTCGCTGGTTAGTTTTTATTATCCCCAGAGAGGAGAAGTGGTCATGTGTTTGGCAGGTGAAAAGGGCGGATTCTCTTTCAGAGAATTAACGATGATTCCCATGGTCATCCCGTTCCTTTAATAATCCTTTGCTTCATCAGCTGGAAATCCACCATGGTTCTATATACTCCTCTTTGCGTGGGAACAGGTAACTGGCTTTTTCCAAGAAGTATTCCGCAGAGCTTTTCAATTAACCACTACGTTGAAAATTATTTGCAGGTGTTCAGCGTTTCACCATAATTGTGAGAACCTTTGTTTGTGCCTCCTGAAACCCAAGAAGGCTGCGACGGACATAACTATGCTGGGGAGTAGCTGACTTGGTGTTGCCTATTTTTGTTAGTGGAGACTGACAAGAAGCCATTCTTCTAAGTATCATCCCACCACCATTTTTCCATTGTTTTAAAATGCAGGGAAATTTTGCAAGTTAGCATTATAATTAGTAGCTGGAGGATACGGTTTTTATTTTTTTGTGTGGTCGATGTGGATGGGGGGGTCAGGCCCTCTCTCAGTTCGCTGGTTAGTTTTTATTATCCCCAGAGAGGAGAAGTGGGCATGTGTTTGGCAGGTGAAAAGGGCGGATTGTGTTTCAGAGAATTAACGATGATCCCCATGGTCATCCCATTCCTTTAATAATCCTTTACTTCATGAGCTGGAAATCCACCATGGTTCTATATACTCCTCTTTGCGTGGGAACAGGTAACTGGCTTGTTCCAACAAGTATGCCGCAGAGCTTTTCAATTAACCAGTACGTTGAAAATTATTTGCAGGTGTTCAGCGTTTCACCATAATTGTGATAACGTTTGTTTGTGCCTCCTGAAACCCAAGAAGGCTGCGATGGACATAGCTATGCTGAGGATAGCTGACTTGGTGTTGCCTATTTTTGTTAGTGGAGACTGACAAGAAGCCATTCTTCTAAGTATCATCCCACCACCATTTTTCCATTGTTGTAAAATGCAGGGAAATTTTGCAAGTTAGAATTATAATTAGTAGCAGGAGGCTACGTTGTTTTTTTTTTTTTTTTTTTTTCCTGTGGGGTCGGTGTGGATGTGTTGGTCAGGCCCTCTGTCAGTTCCCCGGTTGGTTTTCATTATCCCCAGAGAGGAGAAGTGGGTATTAGTATGGCAGGTGAAAACTGCGGATCTGTTTCAGAGAATTAAACAGGATCCGCATGGTAATCCCGTTCCTTTAAGAATCCTTTGCTTCATGAGCTGGGAATCCACCATGGTTCTATATACTTGTCCACGCGTGGGCAAGGAAACTGGCTAGTTCCAAGAAGTATGCCTCAGAGCTTTTCAATGAACCAGTATGTTGACAATCCTTTGCAGGTTTTCAGCGTTTCACCATAATTTTGAAAAGGTTTGTATGTCACTCCTCACACCCAAGAAGGCTGCGACGGACATAAATATGCTGAGGAGTAGCTGACTTGGTGTTGCCTATTTTTGTTAGTGGAGACTGACAAGAAGCCATTCTTCTAAGTATGATCCCACCACCATTTTTCCATTGTTTAAAAATGCAGGGAAATTTTGCAAGTTAGCATTATAATTAGTAGCTGGACGGTAGGGTTTTTTTTTTGTGTGTGTGCTCGATGTGGATGGGGGGGGTCAGGCCCTCTGTCAGTTCGCTGGTTAGTTTTTATTATCACCAGAGAGGAGAAGTGGGCATGTGTTTGGCAGGTGAAAAGGGGGATTCTGTTTCAGAGAATTAACGATGATCCCCATGGTCATCCCGTTCCTTTAATAATCCTTTACTTCATCAGCTGGAAATCCACCATGGTTCTATATACTCCTCTTTGCGTGGCAACAGGTAACTGCCTTGTTCCAAGAAGTATGCCGCAGAGCTTTTCAATTAACCACTACGTTGAAAATTATTTGCAGGTGTTCAGCGTTTCACCATAATTGTGATAACGTGTGTTTGTGCCTCCTGAACCGAAGAAGGCTGGGATGGACATAACTATGCTGAGGAGTAGCTGACTTGGTTTTGGCTATTTTTGTTAGTGGAGACAGACAAGAAGCCATTCTTCTAAGTATGATCCCACCACCATTTTTCCAGTGTTTTAAAATGCAGGGAAATTTTGCAAGTTAGCATTATAATTAGTAGCTGGAGGGTACGTTTTTTTTGTGTGTGTGTGTGGTCGATGTGGATGGGGGGGTTCAGGCCCTCTGTCAGTTCGATGGTTAGTTTTTATTATCCCCAGAGAGGAGAAGTGGGCATGTGTTTGGCAGGTGAAAAGGGCGGATTCTGTTTCAGAGAATTAAGGATGATCCCCATGGTCATCCCGTTCCTTTAATAATCCTTTACTTCAGCAGGTGGAAATGCACCATGGTTCTATATACTCCTCTTTGCGTCGGAACAGGTAACTGCCTTGTTCCAAGAAGTATGCTGCAGAGCTTTTCAATTAACCACTACGTTGAAAATTATTTGCAGGTGTTCAGCGTTTCACCATAATTGTGATAACGTGTGTTAGTGCCTCCTGAAACCCAAGAAGGCTGCGACGGACATAACTATGCTGAGGAGTAGCTGACTTGGTGTTGCCTATTTTTGTTAGTGGAGACTGACAAGAAGCCATTCTTCTAAGTATCATCCCACCACCATTTTTCCATTGTTTTAAAATGCAGGGAAATTTTGCAAGTTAGCATTATAATTAGTAGCTGGAGGGTACGGTTTTTTTTTTTATGTGTGGTCGAGGTGGATGGGGGGGTGAGGCCCTCTGTGAGTTCGCTGGTTAGTTTTTATTATCCCCAGAGAGGAGAAGTGGGCATGTGTTTGGCAGGTGAAAAGGGCGGATTCTCTTTCAGAGAATTAACGATGATTCCCATGGTCATCCCGTTCCTTTAATAATCCTTTGCTTCATCAGCTGGAAATCCACCATGGTTCTATATACTCCTCTTTGCGTGGGAACAGGTAACTGGCTTTTTCCAAGAAGTATTCCGCAGAGCTTTTCAATTAACCACTACGTTGAAAATTATTTGCAGGTGTTCAGCGTTTCACCATAATTGTGAGAACCTTTGTTTGTGCCTCCTGAAACCCAAGAAGGCTGCGACGGACATAACTATGCTGGGGAGTAGCTGACTTGGTGTTGCCTATTTTTGTTAGTGGAGACTGACAAGAAGCCATTCTTCTAAGTATCATCCCACCACCATTTTTCCATTGTTTTAAAATGCAGGGAAATTTTGCAAGTTAGCATTATAATTAGTAGCTGGAGGATACGGTTTTTATTTTTTTGTGTGGTCGATGTGGATGGGGGGGTCAGGCCCTCTCTCAGTTCGCTGGTTAGTTTTTATTATCCCCAGAGAGGAGAAGTGGGCATGTGTTTGGCAGGTGAAAAGGGCGGATTGTGTTTCAGAGAATTAACGATGATCCCCATGGTCATCCCATTCCTTTAATAATCCTTTACTTCATGAGCTGGAAATCCACCATGGTTCTATATACTCCTCTTTGCGTGGGAACAGGTAACTGGCTTGTTCCAACAAGTATGCCGCAGAGCTTTTCAATTAACCAGTACGTTGAAAATTATTTGCAGGTGTTCAGCGTTTCACCATAATTGTGATAACGTTTGTTTGTGCCTCCTGAAACCCAAGAAGGCTGCGATGGACATAGCTATGCTGAGGATAGCTGACTTGGTGTTGCCTATTTTTGTTAGTGGAGACTGACAAGAAGCCATTCTTCTAAGTATCATCCCACCACCATTTTTCCATTGTTGTAAAATGCAGGGAAATTTTGCAGGTTAGAATTATAATTAGTAGCAGGAGGCTACGTTGTTTTTTTTTTTTTTTTTTTTTCCTGTGGGGTCGGTGTGGATGTGTTGGTCAGGCCCTCTGTCAGTTCCCCGGTTGGTTTTCATTAACCCCAGAGAGGAGAAGTGGGTATTAGTATGGCAGGTGAAAACTGCGGATCTGTTTCAGAGAATTAAACAGGATCCGCATGGTAATCCCGTTCCTTTAAGAATCCTTTGCTTCATGAGCTGGGAATCCACCATGGTTCTATATACTTGTCCACGCGGGGGCAAGGAAACTGGCTAGTTCCAAGAAGTATGCCTCAGAGCTTTTCAATGAACCAGTATGTTGACAATCCTTTGCAGGTTTTCAGCGTTTCACCATAATTTTGAAAAGGTTTGTATGTCACTCCTCAAACCCAAGAAGGCTGCGACGGACATAAATATGCTGAGGAGTAGCTGACTTGGTGTTGCCTATTTTTGTCAGTGGAGACTGACAAGAAGCCATTCTTCTAAGTATGATCCCACCACCATTTTTCCATTGTTTAAAAATGCAGGGAAATTTTGCAAGTTAGCATTATAATTAGTAGCTGGACGGTAGGGTTTTTTTTTTGTGTGTGTGCTCGATGTGGATGGGGGGGGTCAGGCCCTCTGTCAGTTCGCTGGTTAGTTTTTATTATCCCCAGAGAGGAGAAGTGGGCATGTGTTTGGCAGGTGAAAAGGGGGATTCTGTTTCAGAGAATTAACGATGATCCCCATGGTCATCCCGTTCCTTTAATAATCCTTTACTTCATCAGCTGGAAATCCACCATGGTTCTATATACTCCTCTTTGCGTGGCAACAGGTAACTGCCTTGTTCCAAGAAGTATGCCGCAGAGCTTTTCAATTAACCACTACGTTGAAAATTATTTGCAGGTGTTCAGCGTTTCACCATAATTGTGATAACGTGTGTTTGTGCCTCCTGAACCGAAGAAGGCTGGGACGGACATAACTATGCTGAGGAGTAGCTGACTTGGTGTTGCCTATTTTTGTTAGTGGAGACAGACAAGAAGCCATTCTTCTAAGTATGATCCCACCACCATTTTTCCAGTGTTTTAAAATGCAGGGAAATTTTGCAAGTTAGCATTATAATTAGTAGCTGGAGGGTACGTTTTTTTTTTGTGTGTGTGTGGTCGATGTGGATGGGGGGGGGTCAGGCCCTCTGTCAGTTCGATGGTTAGTTTTTATTATCCCCAGAGAGGAGAAGTGGGCATGTGTTTGGCAGGTGAAAAGGGCGGATTCTGTTTCAGAGAATTAAGGATGATCCCCATGGTCATCCCGTTCCTTTAATAATCCTTTACTTCAGCAGGTGGAAATGCACCATGGTTCTATATACTCCTCTTTGCGTCGGAACAGGTAACTGCCTTGTTCCAAGAAGTATGCCGCAGAGCTTTTCAATTAACCACTACGTTGAAAATTATTTGCAGGTGTTCAGCGTTTCACCATAATTGTGATAACGTGTGTTAGTGCCTCCTGAAACCCAAGAAGGCTGCGACGGACATAACTATGCTGAGGAGTAGCTGACTTGGTGTTGCCTATTTTTGTTAGTGGAGACTGACAAGAAGCCATTCTTCTAAGTATCATCCCACCACCATTTTTCCATTGTTTTAAAATGCAGGGAAATTTTGCAAGTTAGCATTATAATTAGTAGCTGGAGGGTATGGTTTTTTTTTTTATGTGTGGTCGAGGTGGATGGGGGGGTGAGGCCCTCTGTGAGTTCGCTGGTTAGTTTTTATTATCCCCAGAGAGGAGAAGTGGGCATGTGTTTGGCAGGTGAAAAGGGCGGATTCTCTTTCAGAGAATTAACGATGATTCCCATGGTCATCCCGTTCCTTTAATAATCCTTTGCTTCATCAGCTGGAAATCCACCATGGTTCTATATACTCCTCTTTGCGTGGGAACAGGTAACTGGCTTTTTCCAAGAAGTATTCCGCAGAGCTTTTCAATTAACCTTTACGTTGAAAATTATTTGCAGGTGTTCAGCGTTTCACCATAATTGTGAGAACCTTTGTTTGTGCCTCCTGAAACCCAAGAAGGCTGCGACGGACATAACTATGCTGAGGAGTAGCTGACTTGGTGTTGCCTATTTTTGTTAGTGGAGACTGACAAGAAGCCATTCTTCTAAGTATCATCCCACCACCATTTTTCCATTGTTTTAAAATGCAGGGAAATTTTGCAAGTTAGCATTATAATTAGTAGCTGGAGGATACGGTTTTTATTTTTTTGTGTGGTCGATGTGGATGGGGGGGTCAGGCCCTCTCTCAGTTCGCTGGTTAGTTTTTATTATCCCCAGAGAGGAGAAGTGGGCATGTGTTTGGCAGGTGAAAAGGGCGGATTGTGTTTCAGAGAATTAACGATGATCCCCATGGTCATCCCATTCCTTTAATAATCCTTTACTTCATGAGCTGGAAATCCACCATGGTTCTATATACTCCTCTTTGCGTGGGAACAGGTAACTGGCTTGTTCCAACAAGTATGCCGCAGAGCTTTTCAATTAACCAGTACGTTGAAAATTATTTGCAGGTGTTCAGCGTTTCACCATAATTGTGATAACGTTTGTTTGTGCCTCCTGAAACCCAAGAAGGCTGCGATGGACATAGCTATGCTGAGGATAGCTGACTTGGTGTTGCCTATTTTTGTTAGTGGAGACTGACAAGAAGCCATTCTTCTAAGTATCATCCCACCACCATTTTTCCATTGTTGTAAAATGCAGGGAAATTTTGCAAGTTAGAATTATAATTAGTAGCAGGAGGCTACGTTGTTTTTTTTTTTTTTTTTTTCCTGTGGGGTCGGTGTGGATGTGTTGGTCAGGCCCTCTGTCAGTTCCCCGGTTGGTTTTCATTATCCCCAGAGAGGAGAAGTGGGTATTAGTATGGCAGGTGAAAACTGCGGATCTGTTTCAGAGAATTAAACAGGATCCGCATGGTAATCCCGTTCCTTTAAGAATCCTTTGCTTCATGAGCTGGGAATCCACCATGGTTCTATATACTTGTCCACGCGTGGGCAAGGAAACTGTCTAGTTCCAAGAAGTATGCCTCAGAGCTTTTCAATGAACCAGTATGTTGACAATCCTTTGCAGGTTTTCAGCGTTTCACCATAATTTTGAAAACGTTTGTATGTCCCTCCTCAAACCCAAGAAGGCTGCGACGGACATAACTATGCTGAGGAGTAGCTGACTTGGTGTTGCCTATTTTTGTTAGTGGAGACTGACAAGAAGCCATTCTTCTAAGTATGATCCCACCACCATTTTTCCATTGTTTAAAAATGCAGGGAAATTTTGCAAGTTAGCATTATAATTAGTAGCTGGACGGTAGGGTTTTTTTTTTGTGTGTGTGCTCTATGTGGATGGGGGGGGTCAGGCCCTCTGTCAGTTCGCTGGTTAGTTTTTATTATCCCCAGAGAGGAGAAGTGGGCATGTGTTTGGCAGGTGAAAAGGGGGATTCTGTTTCAGAGAATTAACGATGATCCCCATGGTCATCCCGTTCCTTTAATAATCCTTTACTTCATCAGCTGGAAATCCACCATGGTTCTATATACTCCTCTTTGCGTGGCAACAGGTAACTGCCTTGTTCCAAGAAGTATGCCGCAGAGCTTTTCAATTAACCACTACGTTGAAAATTATTTGCAGGTGTTCAGCGTTTCACCATAATTGTGATAACGTGTGTTTGTGCCTCCTGAACCGAAGAAGGCTGGGACGGACATAACTATGCTGAGGAGTAGCTGACTTGGTGTTGCCTATTTTTGTTAGTGGAGACAGACAAGAAGCCATTCTTCTAAGTATGATCCCACCACCATTTTTCCAGTGTTTTAAAATGCAGGGAAATTTTGCAAGTTAGCATTATAATTAGTAGCTGGAGGGTACGTTTTTTTTTTGTGTGTGTGTGGTCGATGTGGATGGGGGGGGGTCAGGCCCTCTGTCAGTTCGATGGTTAGTTTTTATTATCCCCAGAGAGGAGAAGTGGGCATGTGTTTGGCAGGTGAAAAGGGCGGATTCTGTTTCAGAGAATTAAGGATGATCCCCATGGTCATCCCGTTCCTTTAATAATCCTTTACTTCAGCAGGTGGAAATGCACCATGGTTCTATATACTCCTCTTTGCGTCGGAACAGGTAACTGCCTTGTTCCAAGAAGTATGCCGCAGAGCTTTTCAATTAACCACTACGTTGAAAATTATTTGCAGGTGTTCAGCGTTTCACCATAATTGTGATAACGTGTGTTAGTGCCTCCTGAAACCCAAGAAGGCTGCAACGGACATAACTATGCTGAGGAGTAGCTGACTTGGTGTTGCCTATTTTTGTTAGTGGAGACTGACAAGAAGCCATTCTTCTAAGTATCATCCCACCACCATTTTTCCATTGTTTTAAAATGCAGGGAAATTTTGCAAGTTAGCATTATAATTAGTAGCTGGAGGGTACGGTTTTTTTTTTTATGTGTGGTCGAGGTGGATGGGGGGGTGAGGCCCTCTGTGAGTTCGCTGGTTAGTTTTTATTATCCCCAGAGAGGAGAAGTGGGCATGTGTTTGGCAGGTGAAAAGGGCGGATTCCCTTTCAGAGAATTAACGATGATTCCCATGGTCATCCCGTTCCTTTAATAATCCTTTGCTTCATCAGCTGGAAATCCACCATGGTTCTATATACTCCTCTTTGCGTGGGAACAGGTAACTGGCTTGTTCCAAGAAGTATTCCGCAGAGCTTTTCAATTAACCACTACGTTGAAAATTATTTGCAGGTGTTCAGCGTTTCACCATAATTGTGAGAACCTTTGTTTGTGCCTCCTGAAACCCAAGAAGGCTGCGACGGACATAACTATGCTGAGGAGTAGCTGACTTGGTGTTGCCTATTTTTGTTAGTGGAGAATGACAAGAAGCCATTCTTCTAAGTATCATCCCACCACCATTTTTCCATTGTTTTAAAATGCAGGGAAATTTTGCAAGTTAGCATTATAATTAGTAGCTGGAGGATACGGTTTTTATTTTTTTGTGTGGTCCATGTGGATGGGGGGGTCAGGCCCTCTCTCAGTTCGCTGGTTAGTTTTTATTATCCCCAGAGAGGAGAAGTGGGCATGTGTTTGGCAGGTGAAAAGGGCGGATTGTGTTTCAGAGAATTAACGATGATCCCCATGGTCATCCCATTCCTTTAATAATCCTTTACTTCATGAGCTGGAAATCCACCATGGTTCTATATACTCCTCTTTGCGTGGGAACAGGTAACTGGCTTGTTCCAACAAGTATGCCGCAGAGCTTTTCAATTAACCAGTACGTTGAAAATTATTTGCAGGTGTTCAGCGTTTCACCATAATTGTGATAACGTTTGTTTGTGTCTCCTGAAACCCAAGAAGGCTGCGATGGACATAGCTATGCTGAGGATAGCTGACTTGGTGTTGCCTATTTTTGTTAGTGGAGACTGACAAGAAGCCATTCTTCTAAGTATCATCCCACCACCATTTTTCCATTGTTGTAAAATGCAGGGAAATTTTGCAAGTTAGAATTATAATTAGTAGCAGGAGGCTACGTTGTTTTTTTTTTTTTTTTTATTCCTGTGGGGTCGGTGTGGATGTGTTGGTCAGGCCCTCTGTCAGTTCCCCGGTTGGTTTTCATTATCCCCAGAGAGGAGAAGTGGGTATTAGTATGGCAGGTGAAAACTGCGGATCTGTTTCAGAGAATTAAACAGGATCCGCATGGTAATCCCGTTCCTTTAAGAATCCTTTGCTTCATGAGCTGGGAATCCACCATGGTTCTATATACTTGTCCACGCGTGGGCAAGGAAACTGGCTAGTTCCAAGAAGTATGCCTCAGAGCTTTTCAATGAACCAGTATGTTGACAATCCTTTGCAGGTTTTCAGCGTTTCACCATAATTTTGAAAACGTTTGTATGTCCCTCCTCAAACCCAAGAAGGCTGCGACGGACATAACTATGCTGAGGAGTAGCTGACTTGGTGTTGCCTATTTTTGTTAGTGGAGACAGACAAGAAGCCATTCTTCTAAGTATGATCCCACCACCATTTTTCCATTGTTTTAAAATGCAGGGAAATTTTGCAAGTTAGCATTATAATTAGTAGCTGGACGGTAGGGTTTTTTTTTTGTGTGTGTGCTCGATGTGGATGGGGGGGGTCAGGCCCTCTGTCAGTTCGCTGGTTAGTTTTTATTATCCCCAGAGAGGAGAAGTGGGCATGTGTTTGGCAGGTGAAAAGGGGGATTCTGTTTCAGAGAATTAACGATGATCCCCATGTTCATCCCGTTCCTTTAATAATCCTTTACTTCATCAGCTGGAAATCCACCATGGTTCTATATACTCCTCTTTGCGTGGCAACAGGTAACTGCCTTGTTCCAAGAAGTATGCCGCAGAGCTTTTCAATTAACCACTACGTTGAAAATTATTTGCAGGTGTTCAGCGTTTCACCATAATTGTGATAACGTGTGTTTGTGCCTCCTGAACCGAAGAAGGCTGGGACGGACATAACTATGCTGAGGAGTAGCTGACTTGGTGTTGCCTATTTTTGTTAGTGGAGACAGACAAGAAGCCATTCTTCTAAGTATGATCCCACCACCATTTTTCCAGTGTTTTAAAATGCAGGGAAATTTTGCAAGTTAGCATTATAATTAGTAGCTGGAGGGTACGTTTTTTTTTTGTGTGTGTGTGGTCGATGTGGATGGGGGGGGGTCAGGCCCTCTGTCAGTTCGATGGTTAGTTTTTATTATCCCCAGAGAGGAGAAGTGGGCATGTGTTTGGCAGGTGAAAAGGGCGGATTCTGTTTCAGAGAATTAAGGATGATCCCCATGGTCATCCCGTTCCTTTAATAATCCTTTACTTCAGCAGGTGGAAATGCACCATGGTTCTATATACTCCTCTTTGCGTCGGAACAGGTAACTGCCTTGTTCCAAGAAGTATGCCGCAGAGCTTTTCAATTAATCACTACGTTCAAAATTATTTGCAGGTGTTCAGCGTTTCACCATAATTGTGATAACGTGTGTTTGTGCCTCCTGAAACCCAAGAAGGCTGCGACGGACATAACTATGCGGAGGCGTAGCTGACTTGGTTTTGCCTATTTTTGTTAGTGGAGTCTGACAAGAATCCATTCTTGTAAGTATCATCTCACCATCCTTTTTCCATTGTTTAAAAATGCAGGAAAATTTTGCAAGTTAGCATTATAATTAGTAGCTGGAGGCTACGGTGTTTTTTTTTTTTTTTTTCCTGTGGGGTCGGTGTGGATGTGTTGGTCAGTCCCTATTACAGTTCGCTGGTTTGTTTTTATTATCCCCAGAGAGGACAAGTGGGTATTAGTATGGCAGGTGTAAACTGTGGATCTGTTTCAGAGAATTAAACAGGATCCGCATGGTAATCCCGTTCCTTTAAGAATCATTTGCTTCATGAGCTGGGAATCCACCATGGTTCTATATACTCCTCTTTGCGTGGGAACAGGTAACTGGCTTGTTCCAAGAAGTATGCCTCAGAGCTTTTCAATTAACCAGTATGTTGAAAATCCTTTGCAGGTTTTCAGCGTTTCACCATAATTGTGATAACGTGTGTATGTGCCTACTGAAACCAAATATGGCTGCTACGGACATAACTATGCTGAGGCGTAGCTGACTTGGTGTTGCCTATTTTTGTCAGTGGAGACTGACAAGAAGCCATTCTTCTAAGTATCATCCCACCACCATTTTTCCATTGTTTTAAAATGTAGGGAAATTTTGCAAGTTAGCATTATAATTAGTAGCTGGAGGGTATGGGTTTTTTTTTGTGTGTGGTCGATCTGGATGGGGGGGGGGTCAGACCCTCTGTCAGTTCGCTGGTTAGTTTTTATTATCCCCAGAGAGGAGAAGTGGGCATGTGTTTGGCAGGTGAAAAGGGCGGATTCTGTTTCAGAGAATTAACGATGATCCCCATGGTCATCCCGTTCCTTTAATAATCCTTTACTTCATCAGCTGGAAATCCACCATGGTTCTCTATACTCCTCTTTGCGTGGGAACAGGTAACTGGCTTGTTCCAAGAAGTATGCCGCAGAGTTTTTCAATTAACCACTACGTTGAAAATTATTTGCAGGTGTTCAGCGTTTCACCATAATTATGAGAACCTTTGTTTGTGCCTCCTGAAACCCAAGAAGGCTGCGACGGACATAACTATGCTGAGGAGTAGCTGACTTGGTGTTGCCTATTTTTGTTAGTGGAGACTGACAAGAAGCCATTCTTCTAAGTATCATCCCACCACCATTTTTCCATTGTTTTAAAATGCAGGGAAATTTTGCAAGTTAGCATTATAATTAGTAGCTGGAGGGTACCGTTTTTTTTTTTGTGTGTGGTCGATGTGGATGGGGGGGTCAGGCCCTCTGTGAGTTCGCTGGTTAGTTTTTATTATCCCCAGAGAGGAGAAGTGGGCATGTGTTTGGCAGGTGAAAAGGGCGGATTGTGTTTCAGAGAATTAACGATGATCCCGATGGTCATCCCGTTCCTTTAATAATCCTTTACTTCATCAGCTGGAAATCCACCATGGTTCTATATACTCCTCTTTGCGTGGGAACAGGTAACTGGCTTGTTCCAACAAGTATGCCGCAGAGCTTTTCAATTAACCAGTACGTTGAAAATTATTTGCAGGTGTTCAGCGTTTCACCATAATTGTGATAACGTTTGTTTGTGCCTCCTGAAACCCAAGAAGCCTGCGATGGACATAGCTATGCTGAGGATAGCTGACTTGGTGTTGCCTATTTTTGTTAGTGGAGACTGACAAGAAGCCATTCTTCTAAGTATCATCCCACCACCATTTTTCCATTGTTTTAAAATGCAGGGAAATTTTGCAAGTTAGAATTATAATTAGTAGCAGGAGGCTACATTTTTTTTTTTTTTTTTTTTTTCCTGTGGGGTCAGTGTGGATGTGTTGGTCAGGCCCTCTGTCAGTTCCCCGATTGGTTTTCATTATCCCCAGAGAGGAGAAGTGGGTATTAGTATGGCAGGTGAAAACTGCGGATCTGTTTCAGAGAATTAAACAGGATCCGCATGGTAATCCCGTTCCTTTAAGAATCCTTTGCTTCATGAGCTGGTAATCCACCATGTTTCTATATACTTGTCCATGCGTGGGCACAGAAAACTGGCTAGTTCCAAGAAGTATGCCTCAGAGCTTTTCAATGAACCAGTATGTTGACAATCCTTTGCAGGTTTTCAGCGTTTCACCATAATTGTGATAACGTGTGTATGTGCCTATTGAAACCAAATATGGCTGCTACGGACATAACTATGCTGAGGCGTAGCTGACTTGGTGTTGCCTATTTTTGTCAGTGGAGACTGACAAGAAGCCATTCTTCTAAGTATCATCCCACCATCATTTCTCCATTGTTTAAAAATGCAGGGAAATTTTGCAAATTGGCATTATAATTAGTAGCTGGAGGGTACTTTTTTGTTTTGTGGGGTCGGTCAGGATGGGTGTTCAGGCCCTCTGTCAGATCGCTGGTTTGTTTTTATTATCCCCAGAGAAGAGTAGTGGGCATGTGTTTGGCAGGTGAAAAGTGCGGATTCTGTTTCAGAGAATTAAACAGGATCCGCATGGTCATCTCATTCCTTTAAGAATCCTTTGCTTCATCAGCTGGGATTCCACCATGTTTCTATATACTCCTCTATGCGTGGGTACAGGTACCTGGCTTGTTCCAAGAATTATGCTGGAGTGTTTTCAAATTAACCAGTACGTTGAAAATTATTTGCAGGTTTTCAGCGTTTCACCATAATTTTGAAAAGGTTTGTATGTCCCCCCTCAATCCCAAGAAGGTTGGACGGACATAACTATGCTGAGGAGTAGCTGACTTGGTGTTGCCTTTTTTTGTTAGTGGAGACAGAGAAGAAGCCATTCTTCTAAGTATGATCCCACCACCATTTTTCCATTGTTTTAAAATGCAGGGAAATTTTGCAAGTTAGCATTATAATTAGTAGCTGGAGGGTAGGGTTTTTTATTTTTGTGTGTGGTCGATGTGGATGGGGGGGTCTGGCCCTTTGTCAGTTCACTGGTTAGTTTTTATTATCCCCAGAGAGGAGAAGTGGGCATGTGTTTGGCAGGTGAAAAGGCGGATTCAGTTTCAGAGAATTAACGATGATCCCCATGTTCATCCCGTTCCTTTAATAATCCTTTACTTCATCAGCTGGAAATCCACCATGGTTCTATATACTCCTCTTTGCGTGGCAACAGGTAACTGCCTTGTTCCAAGAAGTATGCCGCAGAGCTTTTCAATTAACCACTACGTTGAAAATTATTTGCAGGTGTTCAGCGTTTCACCATAATTGTGATAACGTGTGTTTGTGCCTCCTGAACCGAAGAAGGCTGCGACGGACATAACTATGCTGAGGAGTAGCTGACTTGGTGTTGCCTATTTTTGTTAGTGGAGACAGACAAGAAGCCATTCTTCTAAGTATGATCCCACCACCATTTTTCCATTGTTTTAAAATGCAGGGAAATTTTGCAAGTTAGCATTATAATTAGTAGCTGGAGGGTAGGGTTTTTTATTTTTGTGTGTGGTCGATGTGGATGGGGGGGTCTGGCCCTTTGTCAGTTCACTGGTTAGTTTTTATTATCCCCAGAGAGGAGAAGTGGGCATGTGTTTGGCAGGTGAAAAGGGCGGATTCTGTTTCAGAGAATTAGGATGATCCCCATGGTCATCCCGTTCCTTTAATAATCCTTTACTTCAGCAGGTGGAAATGCACCATGGTTCTATATACTCCTCTTTGCGTGGGAACAGGTAACTGCCTTGTTCCAAGAAGTATGCCGCAGAGCTTTTCAATTAACCACTACGTTGAAAATTATTTGCAGGTGTTCAGCGTTTCACCATAATTGTGATAACGTGTGTTTGTGCCTCCTGAAACCCAAGAAGGCTGCGACGGACATAACTATGCTGAGGAGTAGCTGATTTGGTGTTGCCTATTTTTGTTAGTGGAGACTGACAAGAAGCCATTCTTCTAAGTATCATCCCACCACCATTTTTCCATTGTTTTAAAATGCAGGGAAATTTTGCAAGTTAGCATTATAATTAGTAGCTGGAGGGTACGTTTTTTTTTTTATGTGTGGTCGAGGTGGATGGGGGGGTCAGGCCCTCTGTCAGTTCGCTGGTTAGTTTTTATTATTCCCAGAGAGGAGAAGTGGGCGTGTGTTTGGCAGGTGAAAAGGGCGGATTCTGTTTCAGAGAATTAACGATGATCCCCATGGTCATCCCGTTCCTTTAATAATCCTTTACTTCATCAGCTGGAAATCCACCATGGTTCTATATAGTCCTCTTTGCGTGGGTACAGGTAACTGCCTTGTTCCAAGAAGTATGCCGCAGAGCTTTTCAATTAACCAGTACGTTGAAAATTATTTGTAGGTGTTCAGCGTTTCACCATAATTGTGATAACGTCTGTTTGTGCCTCCTGCAACCCAAGAAGGCTGCGACGGACATAACTATGCTGAGGCGTAGCTGACCTGGTTTTGCCTATTTTTGTTAGTGAAGACTGACAAGAATCCATTCTTCTAAGTATCATCTCACCATCATTTTTCCATTGTTTATTAATGCAGGAAAATTTTGCAAGTTAGCATTATAATTAGTAGCTGGAGGCTACGGTGTTTTTTTTTTTTTTTTTTTTCTGTGGGGTCGGTGTGGATGTGTTTGTCAGCCCCTCTGTCAGTTCCCCGGTTGGTTTTTATTATCCCCAGAGAGGAGAAGTGGGAATTAGTATGGCCGGGGAAAACTGCGGATCTGT
Organism: Eulemur rufifrons; assembly: GCF_041146395.1. Taxonomy (NCBI): domain Eukaryota; kingdom Metazoa; phylum Chordata; class Mammalia; order Primates; family Lemuridae; genus Eulemur; species Eulemur rufifrons. The sequence continues at coordinate 1,986,848 of NC_091001.1, forward strand.
TTCAGAGAATTAAACAGGATCCGCATGGTAATCCCGTTCCTTTAAGAATCCTTTGCTTCATGAGCAGGGTTTCCACCATGATTCTATATACTCCTATATGCGTGGGCACAGGTACCTGGCTTGTTCCAAGAATTATGCTGGAGAGTTTTCAAATTAACCAGTACGTTGAAAATAATTTGCAGGTTTTCAGCGTTTCACCATAATTTTGATAACGTTTGTATGTCCCTCCTGAAATCCAAGAAGGCTGCGACGGACATAACTATGCTGAGGAGTAGCTGACTTGGTGTTGCCTATTTTTGTTAGTGGAGACTGACAAGAAGCCATTCTTCTAAGTATCATCCCACCACCATTTTTCCATTGTTTTAAAATGCAGGGAAATTTTGCAAGTTAGCATTATAATTAGTAGCTGGAGGGTACGGTTTTTTTTTTGTGTGTGTGGTCGATGTGGATGGGGGGGTCAGGCCCTCTGTCAGTTCGCTGGTTAGTTTTTGTTATCCCCAGAGAGGAGAAGTGGGCATGTGTTTGGCAGGTGAAAAGGGCGGATTCTCTTTCAGAGAATTAACGATGATCCCCATGGTCATCCCGTTCCTTTAATAATCCTTTACTTCATCAGCTGGAAATCCACCATGGTTCTATATACTCCTCTTTGCGTGGGAACAGGTAACTGGCTTGTTCCAAGAAGTATGCCGCAGAGCTTTTCAATTAACCAGTACGTTGAAAATTATTTGCAGGTGTTCAGCGTTTCACCATAATTGTGATAACGTCTGTTTTTGCCTCCTGAAACCCAAGAAGGCTGCGACGGACATAACTATGCTGAGGAGTAGCTGACTTGTTGTTGCCTATTTTTGTTAGTGGAGACTGACAAGAAGCCATTCTTCTAAGTATCATCCCACCATCATTTTTCCATTGTTTTGAAATGCAGGGAAGTTTTGCAAGTTAGCATTATAGTTAGTAGCTGGAGGGTACGGTTTTTTTTTTCTGTGTGTGGTCGATGTGGATGGGTTGGTCAGGCCCTCTGTCAGTTCGCTGGTTAGTTTTTATTATCCCCAGAGAGGAGAAGTGGGCATGTGTTTGGCAGGTGAAAAGGGCGGATTCTGTTTCAGAGAATTAACGATGATCCCCATGGTCATCCCGTTCCTTTAATAATCCTTTACTTCATCAGCTGGAAATCCACCATGGTTCTATATACTCCTCTTTGCGTGGGAACAGGTAACTGGCTTGTTCCAAGAAGTATGCCGCAGAGCTTTTCAATTAACCACTACATTGAAAATTATTTGCAGGTGTTCAGCGTTTCACCATAATTGTGAGAACCTTTGTTTGTGCGTCCTGAAACCCAAGAAGGCTGCGATGGACATAACTATGCTGAGGCCTAGCTGACTTGGTTTTGCCTGTTTTTGTTAGTGGAGACTGACAAGAATCCATTCTTGTAAGTATCATCTCACCATCATTTTTCCATTGTTTAAAAATGCAGGAAAATTTTGCAAGTTAGCATTATAATTAGTAGCTGGAGGCTACGGTGTTTTTTGTTTTTTTTTTTTCCTGTGGGGTCAGTGTGGATGTGTTGGTCAGGCCCTCTGTCAGTTCCCCGGTTGGTTTTTATTATCCCCAGAGAGGAGAAGTGGGTATTAGTATGGCAGGTGAAAACTGCGGATGTGTTTCAGAGAATTAAACAGGATCCGCATGGTAATCCCGTTCCTTTAACAATGCTTTGCTTCATGAGCTGGGAATCCACCATGGTTCTATATACTTGTCCACGCGTGGGCACAGGAAACTGGCTAGTTCCAAGAAGTATGCCTCAGAGCTTTTCAATTAACCAGTATGTTGACAATCCTTTGCAGGTTTTCAGCGTTTCACCATAATTGTGATAACGTGTGTATGTGCCTACTGAATCCAAATATGGCTGCTACGGACATAACTATGCTGAGGCGTAGCTGACTTGGTGTTGCCTATTTTTGTCAGCGGAGACTGACAAGAAGCCATTCTTCTAAGTATCATCCCACCATCATTTCTCCATTGTTCAAAAATGCAGGGAAATTTTGCAAATTGGCATTATAATTAGTAGCTGGAGGGTACTTTTTTGTTTTGTGGGGTCGGTCAGGATGGGTGTTCAGGCCCTCTGTCAGATCGCTGGTTTGTTTTTATTATCCCCAGAGAAGAGTAGTGGGCATGTGTTTGGCAGGTGAAAAGTGCGGATTCTGTTTCAGAGAATTAAACAGGATCCGCATGGTCATCTCATTCCTTTAAGAATCCTTTGCTTCATCAGCTGGGATTCCACCATGTTTCTATATACTCCTCTATGCGTGGGCACAGGAACCTGGCTTGTTCCAAGAATTATGCCGGAGAGTTTTCAAATTAACCAGTACGTTGAAAATTATTTTCAGGTGTTCAGCATTTCACCATTATTTTGATAACGTTTGTATGTCCCTCCTGAAAGCCAAGAAGGCTGCGACGGACATAACTATGCTGAGGAGTAGCTGACTTGGTGTTGCCTATTTTTGTTAGTGGAGACAGACAAGAAGCCATTCTTCTAAGTATGATCCCACCACCATTTTTCCATTGTTTTAAAATGCAGGGAAATTTTGCCAATTAGCATTATAATTAGTAGCTGGAGGGTACAGTTTTTTTTTTGTGTGTGTGGTCGATGTGGATGGGGGGGGTCAGGCCCACTGTCAGTTCGCTGGTTAGTTTTTATTATCCCCAGAGAGGAGAAGTGGGCATGTGTTTGGCAGGTAAAAAGGGCGGATTCTGTTTCAGAGAATTAAGGATGATCCCCATGGTCATCCCGTTCCTTTAATAATCCTTTACTTCATCAGCTGGAAATCCACCATGGTTCTATATACTCCTCTTTGCGTGGGAACAGGTAACTGCCTTGTTCCAAGAAGTATGCCGCAGAGCTTTTCAATTAACCACTACGTTGAAAATTATTTGCAGGTGTTCAGCGTTTTACCATAATTGTGAGAACCTTTGTTTGTGCCTCCTGAAACCCTAGAAGGCTGCGATGGACATAACTATGCTGAGGAGTAGCTGACTTGGTGTTGCCTATTTTTGTTAGTGGAGACTGACAAGAAGCCATTCTTCTAAGTATCATCCCACCACCATTTTTCCATTGTTTTAAAATGCAGGGAAATTTTGCAAGTTAGCATTATAATTAGTAGCTGGAGGGTACGGTTTTTTTTTTGTGTGTGTGGTCGATGTGGATGGGGGGGTCAGGCCCTCTGTCTGTTCGCTGGTTAGGTTTTATTATCCCCAGAGAGGAGAGGTGGGCATGTGTTTGGCAGGGGAAAAGGGCGGATTCTGTTTCAGAGAATTAACGATGATCCCCATGGTCATGCCGTTCCTTTAATAATCCTTTACTTCATCAGCTGGAAATCCACCATGGTTCTATATACTCCTCTTTGCGTGGGAACAGGTAACTGGCTTGTTCCAAGAAGTATGCCGCAGAGCTTTTCAATTAACCAGTACGTTGAAAATTATTTGCAGGTGTTCAGCGTTTCACCATAATTGTGATAACGTTTGTTTGTGCCTCCTGCAACCCAAGAAGGCTGCGACGGACATAACTATGCTGAGGCGTAGCTGACTTGGTTTTGCCTATTTTTGTTAGTGAAGACTGACAAGAATCCATTCTTCTAAGTATCATCTCACCATCATTTTTCCATTGTTTAAAAATGCAGGAAAATTTTGCAAGTTAGCATTATAATTAGTAGTTGGAGGCTACGGTGTTTTTTTTTTTTTTTTCCTGTGGGGTCGGTGTGGATGTGTTGGTCAGGCCCTCTGTCAGTTCGCTGGTTTGTTTTTATTATCCCCAGAGAGGAGAAGTCGGTATTAGTATGGCAGGTGAAAACTGCGGATGTGTTTCAGAGAATAAAACAGGATCCGCATGGTAATCCCGTTCCTTTAAGAATCCTTTGCTTCATGAGCTGGGAATCCACCATGGTTCTATATACTTCTCTATGCGTGGGCACAGGAAACTGGCTTGTTCCAAGAAGTATGCCTCAGAGCTTTTCAATAAACCAGTATGTTGAAAATCCTTTGCAGGTTTTCAGCGTTTCACCATAATTGTGATAACGTGTGTATGTGCCTACTGAAAACAAATATGGCTGCTATGGACATAACTATGGTGAGGCGTAGCTGACTTGGTGTTGCCTATTCTTGTCAGTGGAGACTTACAAGAAGCCATTCTTCTTTGTATCATCCCACCATCATTTCTCCATTGTTTAAAAATGCAGGGAAATTTTGCAAATTGGCATTATAATTAGTTGCTGGAGGGTATTTTTTGTTTTCTGGGGTCGGTCAGGATGGGTGTTCAGGCCCTCTGTCAGATCGCTTGTTTGTTTTTATTATCCCCAGAGAAGAGTAGTGGGCATGTGTTTGGCAGGTGAAAAGTGCGGATTCTGTTTCAGAGGATTAAATAGGATCCGCATGGTCATCTCATTCCTTTAAGAATCCTTTGCTTCATCAGTTGGGATTCCACCATGTTTCTATATACTCCTCTATGCGTGGGCACAGGTACCTGGCTTGTTCCAAGAAGTATGCTGGAGAGTTTTCAAATTAACCAGTACGTTGAAAATTATTTGCAGGTGTTGAGTGTTTCACCATAATTTTGATAACGTTTTTATGTCCCTCCTGAAACCCAAGAAGGCTGTGACGGACATAACTATGCTGAGGAGTAGCTGACTTGGTGTTGCCTATTTTTGTTAGTGGAGACAGACAAGAAGCCATTCTTCTAAGTATGATCCCACCACCATTTTTCCATTGTTTTAAAATGCAGGGAAATTTTGCAAGTTAGCATTATAATTAGTAGCTGGAGGGTACTGTTTTTTTTTTTGTGTGTGGTCGATGTGGATGGGGGGGGTCAGGCCCTCTGTCAGTTCGCTGGTTAGTTTTTATTATCCGCAGAGAGGAGAAGTGGGCATGTGTTTGGCAGGTGAAAAGGGCGGATTCTGTTTCAGAGAATTAACGATGATCCCCATGGTCATCCCGTTCCTTTCATAATCCTTTACTTCATCAGCTGGAAATCCACCATGGTTCTATATACTCCTCTTTGCGTGGGAACAGGTAACTGGCTTGTTCCAATAAGTATGCCGCAGAGCTTTTCAATTAACCACTACATTGAAAATTATTTGCAGGTGTTCAGCGTTTCACCATAATTGTGATGACGTGTGTTAGCGCCTCCTGAAACCCAAGAAGACTGCGACAGACATAACTATGCTGAGGAGTAGCTGACTTGGTGTTGCCTATTTTTGTTAGTGGAGACTGACAAGAAGCCATTCTTCTAAGTATTATCCCACCACCATTTTTCCATTGTTTTAAAATGCAGGGAAATTTTGCAAGTTAGCATTATAATTAGTAGCTGGAGGGTACGGTTTTTTTTTTTGTGTGTGTGTGGTCGACGTGGATGGGGGGGTCAGGCCCTCTATCAGTTCGCTGGTTAGTTTTTATTATCCCCAGAGAGAAGTGGGCATGTGTTTGGCAGGTGAAAAGGGGGGATTCTGTTTCAGAGAATTAACGATGATCCCCATGGTCATCCCGTTCCTTTAATAATCCTTTCCTTCATCAGCTGGAAATCCACCATGGTTCTATATACTCCTCTTTGCGTGGGAACAGGTAACTGGCTTGTTCCAAGAAGTATGCCGCAGAGCTTTTCAATTACCCACTATGTTGAAAATTATTTGCGGTGTTCAGCGTTTCACCATAATTGTGATAACGTTTGTTTGTACCTCCTGAAACCCAAGAAGGCTGCGACGGACATAACTCTGCTGAGGAGTAGCTGACTTGGTGTTGCCTATTTTTGTTAGTGGAGACTGACAAGAAGCCATTCTTCTAAGTATCATCCCACCACCATTTTTCCATTGTTTTAAAATGCAGGGAAATTTTGCAAGTTAGCATTATAATTAGTAGCTGGAGGGTACGGTTTTATTTTGTGTGGTTGAAGTGGATGGTGGGGGTCAGGCCCTCTGTCAGTTCGCTGGTTAGTTTTTATTATCCCCAGAGAGGAGAAGTGGGCATGTGTTTGGCAGGTGAAAATGGCGGATTCTGTTTCAGAGAATTAACGATGATCCCTATGGTCATCCCGTTCCTTTAAGAATCCTTTACTTCATCAGCTGGAAATCCACCATGGTTCTATATACTCCTCTTTCCGTGGGAACAGGTAACTGGCTTGTTCCAAAAAGTATGCCGCAGAGCTTTTCAATTAACCAGTACGTTGAAAATTATTTGCAGGTGTTCAGCGTTTCACCATAATTGTGATAACGTTTGTTTGTGCCTCCTGAAACCCAAGAAGGCTGCGACGGACATAACTATGCTGAGGCGTAGCTGACTTGGTTTTGCCTTTTTTTGTTAGTGGAGACTGACAAGAATCCATTCTTCTAAGTATCATCTCACCATCATTTTTCCATTGTTTAAGAATGCAGGAATGTTTTGCAAGTTAGCATTATAATTAGTAGCTGGAGGCTACGGTGTTTTTTTTTTTTTTTTTTTCCTGTGGGGTCGGTTTGGATGTGTTGGTCAGGCCCTCTGTCAGTTCGCTGGTTTGTTTTTATTATCCCCAGAGAGGAGAAGTGGGTATTAGTATGGCAGGTGAAAACTGCGGATCTGTTTCAGAGAATTAAACAGGATCCGCATGGTAATCCCGTTCCTTTAAGAATCCTTTGCTTCATGAGCTGGGAATCCACCATGGTTCTATATACTTCTCTATGCGTGGGCACAGGAAACTGGCTAGTTCCAAGAAGTATGCCTCAGAGCTTTTCAATTAACCAGTCTGTTGAAAATCCTTTGCAGGTTTTCAGCGTTTCACCATAATTGTGATAATGTGTGTATGTGCCTACTGAAACCAAATATGGCTGCTACGGACATAACTATGCTGAGGCGTAGCTGACTTGGTGTTGCCTATTTTTGTCAGTGGAGACTGACAAGAAGCCATTCTTCTAAGTATCATCCCACCATCATTTCTCCATTGTTTAAAAATGCAGGGAAATTTTGCAAATTGGCATTATAATTAGTAGCTGGAGGGTACTTTTTTGTTTTGTAGGGTCGGTCAGGATGGGTGTTCAGGCCCTCTGTCAGATCGCTGGTTTGTTTTTATTATCCCCAGAGAAGAGTAGTGGGCATGTGTTTGGCAGGTGAAAAGTGCGGATTCTGTTTCAGAGAATTAAACAGGATCCGCATGGTCATCTCATTCCTTTAAGAATCCTTTGCTTCATCAGCTGGGATTCCACCATGTTTCTATATACTCCTCTATGCGTGGGCACAGGTACCTGGCTTTTTCCAAGAAGTATGCTGGAGAGTTTTCAAATTAACCAGTACGTTGAAAATTATTTGCAGGTGTTCAGCGTTTCACCATAATTTTGATAACGTTTGTATGTCCCTCCTGAAACCCAAGAGGCTGCGAAGGACATAACTATGCTGAGGAGTAGCTGACTTGGTGTTGCCTATTTTTGTTAGTGGAGACAGACAAGAAGGCGTTCTTCTAAGTATCATCCCATCACCATTTTTACATTGTTTTAAAATGCAGGGACATTTTGCAAGTTAGCATTATAATTAGTAGCTGGAGGGTACGTTTTTTTTTTTTTTTGGGTAGTCGATGTGGATGGGAGGGGGTGAGGCCCTCTGTCAGTTTGCTGGTTAGTTTTTATTATCCCCAGAGAGGAGAAGTGGGCATGTGTTTGGCAGGTGAAAAGGGCGGATTCTGTTTCAGAGAATTAACGATGATCCCCATGGTCATCCCGTTCCTTTAATAATCCTTTACTTCATCAGCTGGAAATCCACCATGGTTCTATATACTCCTCTTTGCGTGGGAACAGGTAACTGCCTTGTTCCAAGAAGTATGCCGCAGAGCTTTTCAATTACCCACTACGTTGAAAATTATTTGCAGGTGTTCAGCGTTTCACCATAATTGTGATAACGTGTGTTTGTGCCTCCTGAAACCCAAGAAGGCTGCGACGGACATAACTATGCTGAGGCGTAGCTGACTTGGTGTTGCCTATTTTAGTTAGTGGAGACTGTCCACAAGCCATTCTTCTAAGTATCATCCCACCACCATTTTTCCATTGTTTTAAAATGCAGGGAAATTTTGCAAGTTAGCATTATAATTAGTAGCTGGAGGGTACGGTTTTTTTTGTGTGTGTGGTCGATGTGGATGGGGGGGTCAGGCCCTCTGTCAGTTCGCTGGTTAGTTTTTATTATCCCCAGAGAGGAGAAGTGGGCATGTGTTTGGCAGGTGAAAAGGGCGGATTCTGTTTCAGAGAATTAACGATGATCCCCATGGTCATCCCGTTCCTTTAATAATCCTTTACTTCATCAGCTGGAAATCCACCATGGTTCTATATACTCCCCTTTGCGTGGGAACAGGTAACTGGCTTGTTCCAAGAAGTATGCCGCAGAGCTTTTCAATTAACCAGTACGTTGAAAATTATTTGCAGGTGTTCAGCGTATCACCATAATTGTGATAACGTTTGATTGTGCCTCCTGAAACCCAAGAAGGCTGCGACGGACATAACTATGCTGAGGCGTAGCTGACTTGGTTTTGCCTATTTTTGTTACTGGAGACTGACAAGAATCCATTCTTCTAGGTATCATCTCAACATCATTTTTCCATTGTTTAAAAATGCAGAAAAGTTTTGCAAGTTAGCATTATAATTAGTAGCTGGAGGCTACGGTGTTTTTTGTTTTTTTTTTCCTGTGGGGTCGGTGTGGATGTGTTGGTCAGGCCCTCTGTCAGTTCGCTCGTTTGTTTTTATTATCCCCAGAAAGGAGAAGTGGGTATTAGTATGGCAGGTGAAAACTGCGGATCTGTTTCAGAGCATTAAACAGGATCCGCATGGTAATCCCGTTCCTTTAAGAATCCTTTGCTTCATGAGCTGGGAATCCACCATGGTTCTATATACTTATCTATGCGTGGGCACAGGAAACTGGCTAGTTCCAAGAAGTATGCCTCAGATCTTTTCAGTTAACCAGTATGTTGAAAATCCTTTGCAGGTTTTCAGCGTTTCACCATAATTGTGATAACGTGTGTATGTGCCTACTGAAACCAAATATGGCTGCTACGGACATAACTATACTGAGGCGTAGCTGACTTGGTGTTGCCTATTTTTGTCAGTGGAGACTGACAAGAAGCCATTCTTCTAAGTATCATCCCACCATCATTTCTCCATTGTTTAAAAATGCAGGGAAATTTTGCAAATTGGCTTTATAATTAGTAGCTGGAGGGTATTTTTTTGTTTTGTGGGGTTCGTCAGGATGGGTGTTCAGGCCCTCTGTCAGATCGCTGGTTTGTTTTTATTATCCCCAGAGAAGAGTGGTAGGCATGTGTTTGGCAGGTAAAAAGGGCGGATTCTGTTTCAGAGGATTAAATAGGATCCGCATGGTCATCTCATTCCTTTAAGAATCCTTTGCTTTATCAGCTGGGATTCCACCATGTTTCTATATACTCCTCTATGCGTGGGCACAGGTACCTGGCTTGTTCCAAGAAGTATGCTGGAGAGTTTTCAAATTAACCAGTACGTTGAAAATTATTTGCAGGTGTTCAGCGTTTCACCATAATTTTGATAACGTTTGTATGTCCCTCCTGAAACCCAAGAATGCTGTGACGGACATAACTATGCTGAGGAGTAGCTGACTTGGTGTTGCCTATTTTTGTTAGTGGAGACAGACAAGAAGCCATTCTTCTAAGTCTGATCCCACCACCATTTTTCCATTGTTTTAAAATGCAGGGAAATTTTGCAAGTTAGCTTTATACTTAGTAGCTGGAGGGTACGGTTTTTTTTTTTTTGGGTGTGGTCGATTTGGAAGGGGGGGGGTCAGGCCCTCTGTCAGTTCGCTGGTTAGTTTTTATTATCCCCAGAGAGGAGAAGTGGGCATGTGTTTGGCAGGTGAAAAGGGCGGATTCTGTTTCAGAGAATTAAAGATGATCCCCATGGTCATCCCTTTCCTTTAATAAACCTTTACTTCATCAGCTGGAAATCCACCATGGTTCTATATACTCCTCTTTCCGTGGGAACAGGTAACTGGCTTGTTCCAAGAAGTATGCCGCAGAGCTTTTCAATTAACCAGTACGTTGAAAATTATTTGCAGGTGTTCAGCGTTTCACCATAATTGTGATAACGTTTGTTTGTGCCTCCTGAAACCCAAGAAGGCTGCGACGGACAGAACTATGCTGAGGCGTAGCTGACTTGGTTTTGCCTATTTTTGTTAGTGGAGACTGACAAGAATCCATTCTTCTAAGTATCATCTCACCATCATTTTTCCATTGTTTAAAAATGCAGGAAAGTTTTGCAAGTTAGCATTATAATTAGTAGCTGGAGGCTACGGTGTTTTTTTTTTTTTTTTTCCTGTGAGGTCGGTGTGGATGTGTTGGTCAGGCCCTCTGTCAGTTCGCTGGTTTGTTTTTATTATCCCCAGAGAGGAGAAGTCGGTATTAGTATGGCAGGTGAAAACTGCGGATCTGTTTCAGAGAATTAAACAGGATCCGCATGGTAATCCCGTTCCTTTAAGATTCCTTTGCTTCATGAGCTGGGAATCCACCATGGTTCTATATACTTATCTATGCGTGGGCACAGGAAACTGGCTAGTTCCAAGAAGTATGCCTCAGATCTTTTCAGTTAACCAGTATGTTGAAAATCCTTTGCAGGTTTTCAGCGTTTCACCATAATTGTGATAACGTGTGTATGTGCCTACTGAAACCAAATATGGCTGCGACGGACAGAACTATGCTGAGGCGTAGCTGACTTGGTGTTGCCTATTTTTGTCAGTGGAGACTGACAAGAAGCCATTCTTCTAAGTATCATCCCACCATCATTTCTCCATTGTTTAAAAATGCAGGGAAATTTTGCAAATTGGCATTATAATTAGTAGCTGGAGGGTATTTTTTTGTTTTGTGGGGTCGGTCAGGATGGGTGTTCAGGCCCTCTGTCAGATCGCTGGTTTGTTTTTATTATCCCCAGAGAAGAGTGGTAGGCATGTGTTTGGCAGGTAAAAAGGGCGGATTCTGTTTCAGAGGATTAACTAGGATCCGCATGGTCATCTCATTCCTTTAAGAATCCTTTGCTTTATCAGCTGGGATTCCACCATGTTTCTATATACTCCTCTATGCGTGGGCACAGGTACCTGGCTTGTTCCAAGAATTATGCTGGAGAGTTTTCAAATTAACCAGTACGTTGAAAATTATTTGCAGGTGTTCAGCGTTTCACCATAATTTTGATAACGTTTGTATGTCCCTCCTGAAACCCAAGAATGCTGTGACGGACATAACTATGCTGAGGAGTAGCTGACTTGGTGTTGCCTATTTTTGTTAGTGGAGACAGACAAGAAGCCATTCTTCTAAGTCTGATCCCACCACCATTTTTCCATTGTTTTAAAATGCAGGGAAATTTTGCAAGTTAGCATTATACTTAGTAGCTTGAGGGTACGGTTTTTTTTTTTTTGGGTGTGGTCGATTTGGAAGGGGGGGGTCAGGCCCTCTGTCAGTTCGCTGGTTAGTTTTTATTATCCCCAGAGAGGAGAAGTGGGCATGTGTTTGGCAGGTGAAAAGGGCGGATTCTGTTTCAGAGAATTAACGATGATCCCCATGGTCATCCCGTTCCTTTCATAATCCTTTACTTCATCAGCTGGAAATCCACCATGGTTCTATATACTCCTCTTTGCGTGGGAACAGGTAACTGGCTTGTTCCAAGAAGTATGCCGCAGAGCTTTTCAATTAACCACTACGTTGAAAATTATTTGCAGGTGTTCAGCGTTTCACCATAATTGTGATAACGTGTGTTTGTGCCTCCTGAAACCCAAGAAGGCTGCGACGGACATAACTATGCTGAGGAGTAGCTGACTTGGTGTTGCCTATTTTTGTTAGTGGAGACTGACAAGAAGGCATTCTTCTAAGTATTCTCCCACCACCATTTTTCCATTGTTTTAAAATGCAGGGAAATTTTGCAAGTTAGCATTATAATTAGTAGCTGGATGGTACGGTTTTTTTTGTGTGTGTGTGTGGTCGACGTGGATGGGGGGGTCAGGCCCTCTGTCAGTTCGCTGGTTAGTTTTTATTATCCCCAGAGAGGAGAAGTGGGCATGTGTTTGGCAGGTGAAAAGGGCGGATTCTGTTTCAGAGAATTAACGATGATCCCTATGGTCATCCCGTTCCTTTAATAATCCTTTACTTCATCAGCTGGAAATCCACCATGGTTCTATATACTCCTCTTTGCGTGGGAACAGGTAACTGGCTTGTTCCAAGAAGTATGCCGCAGAGCTTTTCAATTAACCAGTACGTTGAAAATTATTTGCAGGTGTTCAGCGTTTAACCATAATTGTGATAACGTTTGTTTGTGCCTCCTGAAACCCAAGAAGGCTGCGACGGACATAACTATGCTGAGGCGTAGCTGACTTGGTTTTGCCTATTTTTGTTAGTGGAGACTGACAAGAATCCATTCTTCTAAGTATCATCTCACCATCATTTTTCCATTGTTTAAAAATGCAGGAAAGTTTTGCAAGTTAGCATTATAATTAGTAGCTGGAGGCTACGGTGTTTTTTTTTTTTTTTTCCTGTGAGGTCGGTGTGGATGTGTTGGTCAGGCCCTCTGTCAGTTCGCTGGTTTGTTTTTATTATCCCCAGAGAGGAGAAGTGGGTATTAGTATGGCAGGTGAAAACTGCGGATCTGTTTCAGAGAATTAAACAGGATCCGCATGGTAATCCCATTCCTTTAAGAATCCTTTGCTTCATGAGCTGGGAATCCACCATGGTTCTATATACTTATCTATGCGTGGGCACAGGAAACTGGCTAGTTCCAAGAAGTATGCCTCAGATCTTTTCAGTTAACCAGTATGTTGAAAATCCTTTGCAGGTTTTCAGCGTTTCACCATAATTGTGATAACGTGTGTATGTGCCTACTGAAACCAAATATGGCTGCTACGGACATAACTATGCTGAGGCGTAGCTGACTTGGTGTTGCCTATTTTTGTCAGTGGAGACTGACAAGAAGCCATTCTTCTAAGTATCATCCCACCATCATTTCTCCATTGTTTAAAAATGCAGGGAAATTTTGCAAATTGGCATTATAATTAGTAGCTGGAGGGTACTTTTTTGTTTTGTGGGGTCGGTCAGGATGGGTGTTCAGGCCCTCTGTCAGATCGCTGGTTTGTTTTTATTATCCCCAGAGAAGAGTAGTGGGCATGCGTTTGGCAGGTGAAAAGTGCGGATTCTGTTTCAGAGAATTAAACAGGATCCGCATGGTCATCCCATTCCTTTAAGCATCCTTTGCTTCATCAGCTGGGATTCCACCATGTTTCTATATACTCCTCTATGCGTGGGCACAGGTACCTGGCTTGTTCCAAGAATTATGCTGGAGAGTTTTCAAATTAACCAGTACGTTGAAAATTATTTGCAGGTTTTCAGCGTTTCACCGTAATTTTGATAACGTTTGTATGTGCCTCCTGAAACCCAAGAAGGCTGCGACGGACATAACTATGCTGAGGAGTAGCTGACTTGGTGTTGCCTATTTTTGTTAGTGGAGACAGACAAGAAGCCATTCTTCTAAGTCTGATCCCACCACCATTTTTCCATTGTTTTAAAATGCAGGGAAATTTTGCAAGTTAGCATTATACTTAGTAGCTTGAGGGTACGGTTTTTTTTTTTTGGGTGTGGTCGATTTGGAAGGGGGGGGTCAGGCCCTCTGTCAGTTCGCTGGTTAGTTTTTATTATCCCCAGAGAGGAGAAGTGGGCATGTGTTTGGCAGGTGAAAAGGGCGGATTCTGTTTCAGAGAATTAACGATGATCCCCATGGTCATCCCGTTCCTTTCATAATCCTTTACTTCATCAGCTGGAAATCCACCATGGTTCTATATACTCCTCTTTGCGTGGGAACAGGTAACTGGCTTGTTCCAAGAAGTATGCCGCAGAGCTTTTCAATTAACCACTACGTTGAAAATTATTTGCAGGTGTTCAGCGTTTCACCATAATTGTGATAACGTGTGTTTGTGCCTCCTGAAACCCAAGAAGGCTGCGACGGACATAACTATGCTGAGGAGTAGCTGACTTGGTGTTGCCTATTTTTGTTAGTGGAGACTGACAAGAAGGCATTCTTCTAAGTATTCTCCCACCACCATTTTTCCATTGTTTTAAAATGCAGGGAAATTTTGCAAGTTAGCATTATAATTAGTAGCTGGATGGTACGGTTTTTTTTGTGTGTGTGTGTGGTCGACGTGGATGGGGGGGTCAGGCCCTCTGTCAGTTCGCTGGTTAGTTTTTATTATCCCCAGAGAGGAGAAGTGGGCATGTGTTTGGCAGGTGAAAAGGGCGGATTCTGTTTCAGAGAATTAACGATGATCCCTATGGTCATCCCGTTCCTTTAATAATCCTTTACTTCATCAGCTGGAAATCCACCATGGTTCTATATACTCCTCTTTGCGTGGGAACAGGTAACTGGCTTGTTCCAAGAAGTATGCCGCAGAGCTTTTCAATTAACCAGTACGTTGAAAATTATTTGCAGGTGTTCAGCGTTTAACCATAATTGTGATAACGTTTGTTTGTGCCTCCTGAAACCCAAGAAGGCTGCGACGGACATAACTATGCTGAGGCGTAGCTGACTTGGTTTTGCCTATTTTTGTTAGTGGAGACTGACAAGAATCCATTCTTCTAAGTATCATCTCACCATCATTTTTCCATTGTTTAAAAATGCAGGAAAGTTTTGCAAGTTAGCATTATAATTAGTAGCTGGAGGCTACGGTGTTTTTTTTTTTTTTTTCCTGTGAGGTCGGTGTGGATGTGTTGGTCAGGCCCTCTGTCAGTTCGCTGGTTTGTTTTTATTATCCCCAGAGAGGAGAAGTGGGTATTAGTATGGCAGGTGAAAACTGCGGATCTGTTTCAGAGAATTAAACAGGATCCGCATGGTAATCCCATTCCTTTAAGAATCCTTTGCTTCATGAGCTGGGAATCCACCATGGTTCTATATACTTATCTATGCGTGGGCACAGGAAACTGGCTAGTTCCAAGAAGTATGCCTCAGATCTTTTCAGTTAACCAGTATGTTGAAAATCCTTTGCAGGTTTTCAGCGTTTCACCATAATTGTGATAACGTGTGTATGTGCCTACTGAAACCAAATATGGCTGCTACGGACATAACTATGCTGAGGCGTAGCTGACTTGGTGTTGCCTATTTTTGTCAGTGGAGACTGACAAGAAGCCATTCTTCTAAGTATCATCCCACCATCATTTCTCCATTGTTTAAAAATGCAGGGAAATTTTGCAAATTGGCATTATAATTAGTAGCTGGAGGGTACTTTTTTGTTTTGTGGGGTCGGTCAGGATGGGTGTTCAGGCCCTCTGTCAGATCGCTGGTTTGTTTTTATTATCCCCAGAGAAGAGTAGTGGGCATGCGTTTGGCAGGTGAAAAGTGCGGATTCTGTTTCAGAGAATTAAACAGGATCCGCATGGTCATCCCATTCCTTTAAGCATCCTTTGCTTCATCAGCTGGGATTCCACCATGTTTCTATATACTCCTCTATGCGTGGGCACAGGTACCTGGCTTGTTCCAAGAATTATGCTGGAGAGTTTTCAAATTAACCAGTACGTTGAAAATTATTTGCAGGTTTTCAGCGTTTCACCGTAATTTTGATAACGTTTGTATGTGCCTCCTGAAACCCAAGAAGGCTGCGACGGACATAACTATGCTGAGGAGTAGCTGACTTGGTGTTGCCTATTTTTGTTAGTGGAGACAGACAAGAAGCCGTTCTTCTAAGTGTGATCCCACCACCATTTTTCCATTGTTTTAAAATGCAGGGAAATTTTGCAAGTTAGCATTATACTTAGTAGCTGGAGGGTACGGTTTTTTTTTTTTGGGTGTGGTCGATTTGGAAGGGGGGGGTCAGGCCCTCTGTCAGTTCGCTGGTTAGTTTTTATTATCCCCAGAGAGGAGAAGTGGGCATGTGTTTGGCAGGTGAAAAGGGCGGATTCTGTTTCAGAGAATTAAAGATGATCCCCATGGTCATCCCGTTCCTTTAATAATCCTTTACTTCATCAGCTGGAAATCCACCATGGTTCTATATACTCCTCTTTGCGTGGGAACAGGTAACTGGCTTGTTCCAAGAAGTATGCCGCAGAGCTTTTCAATTAACCACTACGTTGAAAATTATTTGCAGGTGTTCAGCGTTTCACCATAATTGTGATAACGTGTGTTTGTGCCTCCTGAAACCCAAGAAGGCTGCGACGGACATAACTATGCTGAGGAGTAGCTGACTTGGTGTTGCCTATTTTTGTTAGTGGAGACTGACAAGAAGGCATTCTTCTAAGTATTCTCCCACCACCATTTTTCCATTGTTTTAAAATGCAGGGAAATTTTGCAAGTTAGCATTATAATTAGTAGCTGGAGGGTACGGTTTTTTTTTTTTTGTGTGTGTGGTCGATGTGGATGGGGGGTCAGGCCCTCTGTCAGTTTGCTGGTTAGTTTTTATTATCGCCAGAGAGGAGAAGTGGGCATGTGTTTGGCAGGTGAAAAGGGCGGATTCTGTTTCAGAGAATTAACGATGATCCCCATGGTCATCCCGTTCCTTTAATAATCCTTTACTTCATCAGCTGGAAATCCACCATGGTTCTATATACTCCCCTTTGCGTGGGAACAGGTAACTGGCTTGTTCCAAGAAGTATGCCGCAGAGCTTTTCAATTAACCAGTACATTGAAAATTATTTGCAGGTGTTCAGCGTTTCACCATAATTGTGATAACGTTTGTTTGTGCCTCCTGAAACCCAAGAAGGCTGCGACGGACATAACTATGCTGAGGCGTAGCTGACTTGGTTTTGCCTATTTTTGTTAGTGGAGACTGACAAGAATCCATTCTTCTAAGTATCATCTCACCATCATTTTTCCATTGTTTAAAAATGCAGGAAAGTTTTGCAATTTAGCATTATAATTAGTAGCTGGAGGCTACGGTGTTCTTTTTTTTTTTTCCTGTGGGGTCGGTGTGGATGTGTTGGTCAGGCCCTCTGTCAGTTCGATGGTTTGTTTTTATTATCCCCAGAGAGGAGAAGTGGGTATTAGTATGGCAGATGAAAACAGCGGATCTGTTTCAGAAAATTAAACAGGATCCGCATGGTAATCCCGTTCCTTGAAGAATCCTTTGCTTCATGAGCTGGGAATCCACCATGGTTCTATATACTTCTCTATGCATGGGCACAGGAAACTGGCTAGTTCCAAGAAGTATGCCTCAGAGCTTTTCAATTAACCAGTATGTTGAAAATCCTTTGCAGGTTTTCAGCGTTTCACCATAATTGTGATAACGTGTGTATGTGCCTACTGAATCCAAATATGGCTGCTACGGACATAACTATGCTGAGGCGTAGCTGACTTGGTGTTGCCTATTTTTGTCAGTGGAGACTGACAAGAAGCCATTCTTCTAAGTATCATCCCACCATCATTTCTCCATTGTTTAAAAATGCAGGGAAATTTTGCAAATTGGCATTATAATTAGTAGCTGGAGGGTACTTTTTTGTTTTGTGGGGTCGGTCAGGAAGGGGTTCAGGCCCTCTGTCAGATCGCTGGTTTGTTTTTATTATCCCCAGAGAAGAGTAGTGGGCATGTGTTTGGCAAGTGAAAAGTGCGGATTCTGTTTCAGAGAATTAAACAGGATCCGCATGGTCATCTAATTCCTTTTAGAATCCTTTGTTTCATCAGCTGGGATTCCACCATGTTTCTATATACTCCTCTATGCGTGGGCACAGGTACCTGGCTTGTTCCAAGAATTATGCTGGAGAGTTTTCAAATTAACCAGTACGTTGAAAATTATTTGCAGGTTTTCAGCGTTTCACCATAATTTTGATAACGTTTGTATGTCCCTCCTGAAACCCAAGAAGGCTGCGACGGACATAACTATGCTGAGGAGTAGCTGACTTGGTGTTGCCTATTTTTGTTAGTGGAGACAGACAAGAAGCCATTCTTCTAAGTATGATCCAACCACCATTTTTCCATTGTTTTAAAATGCAGGGAAATTTTGCAAGTTAGCATTATAATTAGTAGCTGGAGGGTACGGTTTTTTTTTTTGTGTGTGTGGTCGATGTGGATGGGGGGGGTCAGGCCCTCTGTCAGTTCTCTGGTTAGTTTTTATTATCCCCAGAGAGGAGAATTGGGCATGTGTTTGGCAGGCGAAAAGGGCGGATTCTGTTTCAGAGAATTAACGATGATCCCCATGGTCATCCTGTTCCTTTAATAATCCTTTACTTCATCAGCTGGAAATCCACCATGGTTCTATATACTCCTCTTTGCGTGGGAACAGGTAACTGGCTTGTTCCAAGAAGTATGCCGCAGAGCTTTTCAATTAACCACTACGTTGAAAATTATTTGCAGGCGTTCAGCGTTTCACCATAATTGTGATAACGTGTGTTTGTGCCTCCTGAAACCCAAGAAGGCTGCGATGGACGTAGCTATGCTGAGGAGTAGCTGACTTGGTGTTGCCTATTTTTGTTAGTGGAGACTGACAAGAAGCCATTCTTCTAAGTATCATCCCACCACCATTTTTCCATTGTTTTAAAATGCAGGGAAATTTTGCAAGTTAGCATTATAATTAGTAGCTGGAGTGTACGGTTTTTTTTTTGTGTGTGTGTGGTCGATGTGGATGGAGGGGTCAGGCCCTCTGTCAGTTCGCTGGTTAGTTTCTATTATCCCCAGCGAGGAGAAGTGGGCATGTGTTTGGCAGGTGAAAAGGGCGGATTCTGTTTCAGAGAATTAACGATGATCCCCATGGTCATCCCGTTCCTTTAATAATCCTTTACTTCATCAGCTGGAAATCCACCATGGTTCTATATACTCCTCTTTGCGTGGGAACAGGTAACTGGCTTGTTCCAAGAAGTATGCCGCAGAGCTTTTCAATTAACCAGTACGTTCAAAATTATTTGCAGGTGTTCAGCGTTTCACCATAATTGTGATAACGTTTGTTTGTGCCTCCTGAAACCCAAGAAGGCTGCGACGGACATAACTATGCTGAGTAGTAGCTTACTTGGTGTTGCCTATTTGTGTTAGTGGAGACTGACAAGAAGCCATTCTTCTAAGTATGATCCCACCACCATTTTTCCATTGTTTTAAAAGGCATGGAAATTTTGCAAGTTAGCATTATAATTAGTAGGTGGAGGGTACGGGTTTTTTTTTTGTGTGTGGTCGATGTGGATACGGGTGTCAGGCCCTCTGTCAGTTCGCTGGTTAGTTTTTATTATCCCCAGAGATGAGAAGTGGGCATTTGTTTGGCAGGTGAAAAGGGCGGATTCTGTTTCAGAGAATTAACGATGATCCCCATGATCATCCCGTTCCTTTAATAATCCTTTACTTCATCAGCTGGAAATCCACCATGGTTCTATATACTCCTCTTTGCGTGGGAACAGGTAACTGGCTTGTTCCAAGAAGTATGCCGCAGAGCTTTTCAATTAACCACTACGTTGAAAATTATTTGCAGGTGTTCAGCGTTTCACCATAATTGTGATAACTTTTCTTTGTGCCTCCTGAAACCCAAGAAGGCTGTGACGGACATAAATATGCTGAGGCGTAGCTGACTTGGTTTTGCCAATTTTTGTTAGTGGAGACTGACAAGAAAACATTCTTCGAAGTATCATCTCACCATCATTTTTCCATTGTTTAAAATTGCTTGAAAATTCTGCAAGTTAGCATTATAATTAGTATCTGGAGGCTACCGTGTTTTTTTTTTTTTTCCCTGTGGGTTCAGTGTGGATGTGTTGGTCAGGACCTCTGTCAGTTCGCTGGTTTGTTTTTATTTTTCCCAGACAGGAGAAGTAGGTATTATTATGGCAGGTGAAAACTGCGGATCTGTTTCAGAGAATTAAACAGGATCCGCATGGTAATCCCGTTCCTTTAAGAATCCTTTGCTTCATGAGCTGGGAATCCACCATGGTTCTATATACTTCTGTATGCGTGGGCACAGGGAACTTGCTTGTTCCAAGAAGTATGCCTCAGAGCTTTTCAATTAACCAGTATGTTGAAAATCCTTTGCAGGTTTTCAGCGTTTCACCATAATTGTTATAACGTGTGTATGTGCCTACTGAAACCAAATATGGCTGCTACGGACATAAGTATGCTGAGGCGTAGCTGACTTGGTGTTGCCTATTTTTGTCAGTGGAGACTGACAAGAAGCCATTCTTCTAAGTATCATCCCACCATCATTTCTCCTTTGTTTAAAAATGCAGGACAATTTTGCAAATTGGCATTATAATTAGTAGCTGGAGGGTACTTTTTTTTTTCTGGGGTCGGTCAGGATGGGTGTTCAGGCCCTCTGTCAGATCGCTGGTTAGTTTTTATTATCCCCAGAGAAGAGTAGTGGGCATGTGTTTGGCAGGTGAAAAGTGCAGATTCTGTTTCAGAGATTTAAACAGGATCCGCATGGCCATCTCATTCCTTTAAGAATCCTTTGCTTCATCAGCTGGGATTCCACCATGTTTCTATATACTCCTCTATGCGTGGACACAGGTACCTGGCTTGTTCCAAGAAGTATGCTGGAGAGTTTTCAAATTAACCAGTACGTTGAGAATTATTTGCAGGTTTTCAGCGTTTCCCCATAATTTTGATAACGTTTGTATGTGCCTTCTGAAACCCAAGAAGGCTGCGAGGGACATAAATATGCTGAGGAGTAGCTGAGTTGGTGTTGCCTATTTTTGTTAGTGGAGACTGACAAGAATCCATTCTTCTAAGTATGATCTCACCATCATTTTTCCATTCTTTAAAAATGCAGGAAAATTTTGCAAGTTAGCATTATAATTAGTAGCTGGAGGCTACGGTGTTTTTTTGTTTTTTTTTTCCTGTGGGGTCGGTGTGGATGTGATCATCAGGCCCTCTGTCAGTTCGCTGGTTTATTTTTATTATCCCCAGAGAGGAGAAGTGGGTATTAGTATGGCAGGTGAAAACTGCGGATCTGTTTCAGAGAATTAAACAGGATCCGCATGGTAATCCCGTTCCTTTAAGAATCCTTTGTTTCATGAGCTGGGAATCCACCATTGTTCTATATACTTCTCTATGCCTGGGCACAGGAAACTGGCTTGTTCCAAGAAGTATGCCTTAGAGCTTTTGAATTAACCAGTATGTTGAAAATCCTTTGCAGGTTTTCAGCGTTTCACCATAATTGTGATAACGTGTGTATGTGCCTACTGAAACCAAATATGGCTGCTACGGACATAACTATGCTGAGGCGTAGCTGACTTCGTGTTGCCTATTTTTGTTAGTGGAGACTGACAAGAAGCCATTCTTCTAAGTATCATCTCACCATCATTTTTCCATTGTTTAAAAAGGCTGGAAAATTTTGCAAGTTGGCATTATAATTAGTAGCTGGAGGCTACGGAGTTTTTTTTCTTTTTTTCCTCTGGGGTTGGTGGGGATGTGTTGGTCAGGCCCTCTGTCAGTTCGCTGGTTTGTTTTTATTATCCCCAGAGAGGAGAAGTGGGTATTAGTATGGCAGGTGAAAACTGCGGATCTGTTTCAGAGAATTAAACAGGATCCGCATGGTAATCCCGTTCCTTTAACAATCCTTTGCTTCATGAGCTGGGAATCCACCATGGTTCTATATACTACTCTATGCGTGGGCACAGGAAACTGGCTTGTTCCAAGAAGTATGCCTCAGAGATTTTCAATTAACCAGTATGTTGAAAATCCTTTGCAGGTTTTCAGCGTTTCACCATAATTGTGATAACGTGTGTATGTGCCTACTGAAACCAAATATGGCTGCTACGGACATAACTATGCTGAGGAATAGCTGACTCGGTGTTGCCTATTTTTGTCAGTGGATACTGACAAAAAGCCATTCTTCTAAGTATCATCCTACCATCATTTCTCCATTGTTTAAAAATGCAGGGAAATTTTGCAAATTGGCATTATAATTAGTAGCTGGAGGGTACTTTTTTTTTTGTGTGGTCGGTCAGGATGGGTGTTCAGGCCCTCTGTCAGATCGCTGGTTTGTTTTTATTATCCCCAGAGAAGAGTAGTGGTCATGTGTTTGGCAGGTGAAAAGTGCGGATTCTGTTTCAGAGAATTAAACAGGATCCGCATGGTCATCTCATTCCTTTAAGAATCCTTTGCTTCATCAGCTGGGATTCCACCATGTTTCTATATACTCCTCTATGCGTGGGCACAGGTACCTGGCTTGGTCCAAGAAGTATGCTGGAGAATTTTCAAATTAACCAGTACGTTGAAAATTATTTGCAGGTTTTCAGCGTTTCACCATAATTTTGGTAACGTTTGTATGTGCCTCCTGAAACCCAAGAAGGCTGCGACGGACATAACTATGCTGAGGAGTAGCTGACTTGGTGTTGCCTATTTTTGTTAGTGGAGACAGACAAGAAGCCATTCTTCTAAGTATCATCCCACCACCATTTTTCCATTGTTTAAAATGCAGGAAAATTTTACAAGTTAGCATTATAATTAGTAGCTGGAGGGTACGGTTTTTTTTTTTTATGCGGTCGATGTGGATGGGGGGGTCAGGCCCTCTGTCAATTCGCTGGTTAGTTTTTATTATCCCCAGAGAGGAGAAGTAGGCATGTGTTTGGCAGGTGAAAAGTTCGGATTCTGTTTCAGAGAATGAAACAGGATCCGCATGCTCATCCTGTTCCTTTAGGAAACTTTTGCTTCATCATCTGGGAATCCACCATGGTTCTATATACCCCTCTATGTTTGGGCACAGATAACTGGCTTGTTCCAAGAAGTATGCCGCAGAGCTTTTCAATTAAGCAGTACGTTGAAAATTATTTGCAGGTTTTCAGCGTTTCACCATAATTCTTATAACATTTGTATGTGTCTCCTGAAACCCAATATGGCTGCCACGAACATAAGTATGCTGAGGCGTAGCTGACTTCCTGTTGCCTATTTTTGTTAGTGGAGACTGACAAGAAGCCATTCTTCTAAGTATCATCCCACCATCATTTTTCCATTGTTTAAAAATGCAGGGAAATTTTGCAAGTTATCATTATAATTAGTAGCTGGGGGGTACTTTTTTTTTTTTTTTGTGGGTTCGGTGTGGATGGATTGGTCAGGCCCTCTGTCAGTTCGCTGGTTTGTTTTTATTATCCCCAGAGAGAAGAAGTGGGTATTAGTATGGCAGGTGAAAACTGCGGATCTGTTTCAGAGAATTAAACAGGATCCGCATGGTAATCCCGTTCCTTTAAGAATCCTTTGCTTCATGAGCTGGGAATCCACCATGGTTCTACATACTTCTCTATGAGTGGACACAGGAAACTGGCTTGTTCCAAGAAGTATGCCTCAGAGCTTTTCAATTAACCAGTATGTTGACAATCCTTTGCAGGTTTTCAGCGTTTCACCATAATTGTGATAACGTATGTGCCTACTGAAACCAAATATGGCTGCTACGGACAGAACTATTCTGAGGCATAGCTGACTTGGTGTTGCCTATTTTTGTCAGTGGAGACTGACAAGGAGCCATTCTTCTAAGTATCATCCCACCAAAATTTCTGCATTGTTTAAAAATGCAGGGAAATTTTGCAAATTGGCATTATAATTAGTAGCTGGAGGATACATTTTTTTTGTGGGGTCGGTCAGGATGGGTGTTCCGGCCCTCTGTCAGATCCCTGGTTTGTTTTTATTATCCCCAGAGAAGAGTAGTGGGCATGTGTTTGGCAGGTGAAAAGTGCGGATTCTGTTTCAGAGAATTAAACAGGATCCGCATGGTCATCTCATACCTTTTAGAATCCTTTGCTTCATCAGCTGGGATTCCACCATGTTTCTATATACTCCTCTATGCCTGGGCACAGGTACCTGGCTTGTTCCAAGAAGTATGCTGGAGAGTTTTCAAATTAACCAGTACGTTGAAAATTATTTGCAGATTTTCAGCGTTTCACCAAAATTTTGATAACGTTTGTATGTGCCTCCTGAAACCCAAGAAGGCTGCGCCGGACATAACTATGCTGAGGAGTAGCTGACTTGGTGTTGCCTATTTTTGTTAGTGGAGACAGAAAAGAAGCCATTCTTCTAAGTATCATCCCACCACCATATTTCCATTGTTTTAAAATGCAGGGAAATATTGCAAGTTAGCATTATAATTAGTCGCTGGAGGTAACGGTTTTTCTTTTGTGTGTGGTCGATGTGGATGGGGGGGTCAGGCCCTTTGTCAGTTCGCTGGTTAGTTTTTATTATCCCCTGAGAGGAGAAGTGGGCATGTGTTTGGCAGGTGAAAAGTTCGGATTCTGTTTCAGAGAATGAAACAGGATCCGCATGCTCATCCCGTTCCTTTAGGAAACTTTTGCTTAATCAGCTGGGAATCCACCATGGTTCTGTATACTCCTCTATTTTTGGGCACAGGTAACTGGCTTGTTCCAAGAAGTATGCCGCAGAGCTTTTCAATTAAGCAGTTTGTTGAAAATTATTAGCAGGTTTTCAGCGTTTCACCATAATTTTGATAACGTTTGTATGTGCCTCCTGAAACCGAAGAGGCTGCGACGGACATAACTATGCTGAGGAGTAGCTGACTTGGTGTTGCCTATTTTTGTTAGTGGAGACAGACAAGAAGCCATTCTTCTAAGTATCATCCCACCACCATTTTTCCATTGTTTTAAAATGCAGGGAAATTTTGCAAGTTAGCATTATAATTAGTAGCTGGAGGGTACGGTTTTTATTTTTGTGTGTCGTCGATGTGGATGGGGGGGTCAGGCCCTCTGTCAGTTCGCTGGTTAGTTTTTATTATCCCCAGAGAGGTGAAGTGGGCATGTGTTTGGCAGGTGAAAAAGGCGGATTCTGTTTCAGAGAATTAACGATGATCCCGATGGTCATCCCGTTCCTTTAATAATCCTTTACTTCATCAGCTGGAAATCCACCATGGTTCTCTATACTCCTCTTTGCGTGGGAACAGGTAACTGCCTTGTTCCAAGAAGTATGCCGCAGAGCTTTTCAATTAACCACTACGTTGAAAATTATTTGCAGGTGTTCAGCGTTTCACCATAATTGTGATAACGTTTGTTTGTGCCTCCTGAAACCCAAGAAGGCTGCGACGGATATAACTATGCTGAGGCCTAGCTGACTTGGTTTTGCCTATTTTTGTTAGTGGAGACTGACAAGAAGCCATTCTTCTAAGTATCATCCCACCATCATTTCTCCTTTGTTTAAAAATGCAGGAAAATTTTGCAAATTGGCATTATAATTAGTAGCTGGAGGGTACTTTTTTTTTTGTGGGGTCGGTCAGGATGGGTGTTCAGGCCCTCTGTCAGATCGCTGGTTTGTTTTTATTATCCCCAGAGAAGAGTATTCGGCATGTTTTTGGCAGGTGAAAAGTGCGGATTCTGTTTCAGAGAATTAAACAGGATCCGCATGGTCATCTCATTCCTTTTAGAATCCTTTGCTTCATCAGCTGGGATTCTACCATGTTTCTATATACTCCTCTATGCATGGGCACAGGTACCTGGCTTGTTCCAAGAAGTATGCTGGAAAGTTTTCAAATTAACCAGTACGTTGAAAATTATTTGCAGGTTTTCAGCGTTTCACCATAATTTTGATAATGTTTGTATGTGCCTCCTGAAACCCAAGAAGGCTGCAACGGACATAACTATGCTGGGGAGTAGCTGACTTGGTGTTGCCTATTTTTGTTAGTGGAGACAGCCAAGAAGCCATTCTTCTAAGTATCATCCCACCACCATTTTTCCATTGTTTTAAAATGCAGGGAAATTTTGCAAGTTAGCATTATAATTAGTAGCTGGAGGTAACGGTTTTTCTTTTGTGTGTGGTCGATGTGGATGGGGGGGTCAGGCCCTTTGTCAGTTCGCTGGTTAGTTTTTATTATCCCCAGAGAGGAGAAGTGGGCATGTGTTTGGCAGGTGAAAAGTTCGGATTCTGTTTCAGAGAATGAAACAGAATCCGCATGCTCATCCCGTTCCTTTAGGAAACTTTTGCTTAATCAGCTGGGAATCCACCATGGTTCTGTATACTCCTCTATTTTTGGGCACAGGTAACTGGCTTGTTCCAAGAAGTATGCCGCAGAGCTTTTCAATTAAGCAGTATGTTGAAAATTATTAGCAGGTTTTCAGCGTTTCACCATAATTTTGATAACGTTTGTATGTGCCTCCTGAAACCGAAGAGGCTACGATGGACATAACTATGCTGAGGAGTAGCTGACTTGGTGTTGCCTATTTTTGTTAGTGGAGACAGACAAGAAGCCATTCTTCTAAGTATCATCCCACCACCATTTTTCCATTGTTTTAAAATGCAGGGAAATTTTGCAAGTTAGCATTATAATTAGTAGCTGGAGGGTACGGTTTTTTTTTGTGTGTGTTCGATGTGGATGAGGGGGTCAGGCCCTCTGTCAGTTCGCTGGTTAGTTTTTATTATCCCCAGAGAGGAGAAGTGGGCATGTTTTTGGCAGGTGAAAAGGGCGGATTCTGTTTCAGAGAATTAACGATGATCCCCATGGTTATCCCGTTCCTTTAATAATCCTTTACTTCATCAGCTGGAAATCCACCATGGTTCTATATACTCCTCTTTGCGTGGGAACAGGTAACTGGCTTGTTCCAAGAAGTATGCTGCAGAGCTTTTCAATTAACCACTACGTTGAAAATTATTTGCAGGTGTTCAGCATTTCACCATAATTGTGATAACGTTTGTTTGTGCCTCCTGAAACCCAAGAAGGCTGCGACGGACATAACTATGCTGAGGAGTAGCTGACTTCGTGTTGCCTATTTTTGTTACTGGAGACTGACAAGAAGCCATTCTTCTAAGTATCATCCCACCACCATTTTTCCATTGTTTTAAAATGCAGGGAAATTTTGCAAGTTAGCATTATAATTAGTAGCTGGAGGGTACGGTTTTTATTTTTGTGTGTGGTCGATGTGGATGGGGGAGTCAGGCCCTCTGTCAGTTCGCTGGTTAGTTTTTATTATCCCCAGAGAGGTGAAGTGGGCATGTGTTTGGCAGGTGAAAAAGGTGGATTCTGTTTCAGAGAATTAACGATGATCCCCATGGTCATCCCGTTCCTTTAATAATCCTTTACTTCATCAGCTGGAAATCCACCATGGTTCTCTATACTCCTCTTTGCGTGGGAACAGGTAACTGCCTTGTTCCAAGAAGTATGCCGCAGAGCTTTTCAATTAACCACTACGTTGAAAATTATTTGCAGGTGTTCAGCGTTTCACCATAATTGTGATAACGTTTGTTTGTGCCTCCTGAAACCCAAGAAGGCTGCGACGGACATAACTATGCTGAGGCCTAGCTGACTTGGTTTTGCCTATTTTTGTTAGTGGAGACTGACAAGAAGCCATTCTTCTAAGTATCATCCCACCATCATTTCTCCTTTGTTTAAAAATGCAGGACAATTTTGCAAATTGACATTATAATTAGTAGCTGGAGGATACTTTTTTGTTTTGGGGGTCGGTCAGGATGGGTGTTCAGGCCCTCTGTCAGATCGCTGGTTTGTTTTTATTATCCCCAGAGAAGAGTAGTGGGCATGTTTTTGGCAGGTGAAAAGTGCGGATTCTGTTTCAGAGAATTAAACAGGATCCGCATGGTCATCTCATACCTTTTAGAATCCTTTGCTTCATCAGCTGGGATTCTACCATGTTTCTATATACTCCTCTATGCGTGGGCACAGGTACCTGGCTTGTTCCAAGAAGTATGCTGGAGAGTTTTCAAATTAACCAGTACGTTGAAAATTATTTGCAGGTTTTCAGCGTTTCACCATAATTTTCATAAAGTTTGTATGTGCCTCCTGAAACCCAAGAAGGCTGCGACGGACATAATTATGCTGAGGAGTAGCTGACTTGGTGTTGCCTATTTTTGTTAGTGGAGACAGCCAAGAAGCCATTCTTCTAAGTATAATCCCACCACCATTTTTCCATTGTTTTAAAATGCAGGGAAATTTTGCAAGTTAGCATTATAATTAGTAGCTGGAGGGAACGGTTTTTCTTTTGTTGTGGTCGATGTGGATGGGGGGGTCAGGCCCTCTGTCAGTTCGCTGGTTAGTTTTTATTATCCCCAGAGAGGAGAAGTGGGCATGTGTTTGGCAGATGAAAAGTTCGGATTCTGTTTCAGAGAATGAAACAGGATCCGCAGGCTCATCCCGTTCCTTTAGGAAATTTTTGCTTCATCAGCTGGGAATCCACCATGATTCTATATACTCCTCTATTTTTGGGCAGAGGTAACTGGCTTGTTCCAAGAAGTATGCCACAGAGCTTTTCAATTAACCACTACGTTGAATATTATTTGCAGGTGTTCAGCGTTTCACCATAATTGTGATAACGTTTGTTTGTGCCTCCTGAAACCCAAGAAGGCTGCGACGGACATAACTATGCTGAGGAGTAGCTGACTTGGTGTTGCCTATTTTTGTTAGTGGAGACTGACAAGAAGCCATTCTTCTAACTATCAACCCACCATCATTTTTCCATTGTTTTAAAATGCAGAGAAATTTTGCAAGTTAGCATTATAATTAGTAGCTGGAGGGAACGGTTTTTTTTTTGTGTGTGGTCGATGTGGATGGGGGGGTCAGGCCCTCTGTCAGTTCGCTGGTTAGTTTTTATTATCCCCAGAGAGGAGAAGTGGGCATGTGTTTGGCAGGTGAAAAGGGCGGACTCTGTTTCAGAGAATTAACGATCATCCGCATGGTCATCCCGTTCCTTTAATAATCCTTTACTTCATCAGCTGGAAATCCACCATGGTTCTATATACTCCTCTTTGCATGGGAACAGGTAACTGGCTTGTTCCAAGAAGTATGCCGCAGAGCTTTTCAATTAACCACTACGTTGAAAATTATTTGCAGGTGTTCAGCGTTTCACCATAATTGTGATAAGGTTTGTTTGTGCCTCCTGAAACCCAAGAAGGCTGCCACGGACATAACTATGCTGAGGCGTAGCTGACTTGGTTTTGCCTATTTTTGTTAGTGGAGACTGAGAGGAATCCATTCTTCTAAGTATCATCTCACCATCATTTTTCCATTGTTTAAAAATGCAGGAAAATTTTGCAAGTTAGCATTATAATTAGTAGCTGGAGGCTACGGTGTTTTTTTTTTTTTTTTTCCCGTGGGGTCGGTGTGGATGTGTTGGTCAGGCACTCTGTCAGTTCTCTGGTTTGTTTTTATTATCCCCAGAGAGGAGAAGTGGGTATTAGTATGGCAGGTGAAAACTGCGGATCTGTTTCAGAGAATTAAACAGGATCCGCATGGTAATCCCGTTCTTTTAAGAATCCTTTGCTTCATGAGCTGGGAATCCACCATGGTTCTATATACTTCCCTATGCGTGGACACAGGAAACTAGCTTGTTCGAAGAAGTATGCCTCAGAGCTTTTCAATTAACCAGTATGTTGAAAATCCTTTGCAGGTTCAGCGTTTCACCATAAGTATGATAACGTGTGTATGTGCCTGCTGAAACCAAATATGGCGGCTACGGACATAACTATGCCAAGGCGTAGCTGACTTGGTGTTGCCTATTTTTGTCAGTGGAGACTGACAAGAAGCCATTCTTCTAAGTATCATCCCACCATCATTTCTCCATTGTTTAAAAATGCAGGGAAATTTTGCAATTTGGCATTTTAATTAGTTGCTGGAGGGTACTTTTTTTTTGTGGGGTCGGTCAGGATGGGTGTTCAGGCCCTCTGTCAGATCGCTGGTTTGTTTTTATTATCCCCAGAGAAGAGTAGTGGGCATGTGTTTGGCAGGTGAAAAGTGCGGATTCTGTTTCAGAGAATTAAACAGGATCCGCATGGTCATCTGATTCCTTTAAGAATCCTTTGCTTCATCAGCTGGGATTCCACCATGTTTCTATATACTCCTCTATGCGTGGGCACAGGTACCTGGCTTGTTCCAAGAAGTATGCTGGAGAGTTTTCAAATTAACCAGTACGTTGAAAATTATTTGCAGATTTTCATCGTTTCACCATAATTTTGATAACGTTTGCATGTGCCTCCTGAAACCCAAGAAGGCTGCGACGGACATAACTATGCTGAGAAGTAGCTGACTTGGTGTTGCCTATTTTTGTTAGTGGAGACAGACAAGAAGCCATTCTTCTAAGTATCATCCCACCACCATTTTTCCATTGTTTTAAAATGCAGGGAAATTTTGCAAGTTAGCATTATAGTTAGTAGCTGGAGGGTACGGTTTTTTTGTGTGTGTCGTCGATGTGGATGGGGGATTCAGGCCCTCTGTGAGTTCGCTGGTTAGTTTTTATTATCCCCAGAGAGGAGAAGTGGGCATGTGTTTGGCAGGTGAAAAGGGCGGATTCTGTTTCAGAGAATTAACGATGATCCCCATGGTCATCCCGTTCCTTTAATAATCCTTTACTTCATCAGCTGGAAATCCACCATGGTTCTATATACTCCTCTTTGCGTGGGAACAGGTATATGGCTTGTTCCAAGAAGTATGCCGCAGAGCTTTTCAATTAACCACTACGTTGAAAATTATTTGCAGGTGTTCAGTGTTTCACCATAATTGTGATAACGTTTGTTTGTGCCTCCTGAAACCCAAGAAGGCTGCTACGGGCATAACTATGCTGAGGAGTAGCTGACTTGGTGTTGCCTATTTTTTTTAGTGGAGACTGACAAGAAGCCATTCTTCTAAGTATCATCCCACCACCATTTTCCCATTGTTTTAATATGCAGGGAAATTTTGCAAGTTAGCATTATAATTAGTAGCTGGAGGGTACGGTTTTTTTTTTTGTGTGGTCGATGTGGATGGTGGGGGTCAGGCCCTCTGTCAGTTCGCTGATTAGTTTTTATTATCCCCAGAGAGGAGAAGTGGGCATGTGTTTGGCAGGTGAAAAGGGCGGATTCTGTTTCAGAGAATTAACGATGATCCCCATGGTCATCCCGTTCCTTTAATAATCCTTTACTTCATCAGCTGGAAATCCACCATGGTTCTATATACTCCTCTTTGCGTGGGAACAGGTAACTGGCTTGTTCCAAGAAGTATGCCGCAGAGCTTTTCAATTAACCAGTACGTTGAAAATTATTTGCAGGTGTTCAGCGTTTCACCATAATTGTGATAACGTTTGTTTGTGCCTCCTGAAACCCAAGATGGCTGCCACGAACATAACTATGCTGAGGCGTAGCTGACTTGGTTTTGCCAATTTTTGTTAGTGGAGACTGACAAGAATCCATTCTTCTAAGTATCATCTCACCATCATTTTTCCATTGTTTAAAAATGCAGGAAAATTTTGCAAGTTAGCATTATAATTAGTAGCTGGAGGCTACGATGTTTTTTTTTTTTTTTTTCCTGTGGGGTCGGGGTGGATGTGTTTGTCTGGCCCTCTGTCAGTTCGCTGGTTAGTTTTTGTTATCCCCAGAGAGGAGAAGTGGGCATGTGTTTGGCAGGTGAAAAGGGCGGATTCTGTTTCAGCGAATTAAAGATGATCCCCATGGTCATCCCGTTCCTTTAATAATCCTTTACTTCATCAGCTGGAAATCCACCATGGTTCTATATACTCCTCTTTGCGTGGGAACAGGTAACTGGCTTGTTCCAAGAAGTATGCCGCAGAGCTTTTCAATTACCCACTACGTTGAAAATTATTTGCAGGTGTTCAGCGTTTCACCATAATTGTGATAACGTTTGTTTGTGCCTCCTGAAACCCAAGAAGGCTGCGACGGACATAACTATGCTGAGGCGTAGCTGACTTGGTTTTGCCTATTTTTGTTAGTGGAGACTGACAAGAATCCATTCCTCTAAGTATCATCTCACCATCAATTTTCCATTGTTTAAAAATGCAGGAAAATTTTGCAAGTTAGCATTCTAATTAGTAGCTGGAGGCTTCGGTGTTTTTTTTTTTTTTTTTTCCTGTGGGATCGGTGTGGGTGTGTTGGTCAGGCCCTCTGTCAGTTGGCTGGTTTGTTTTTATTATCCCCAGAGAGGAGACGTAGGCATGTGTTTGGAAGGTGAAAAGTTCGGATTCTGTTTCAGAGAATGAAACAGGATACGCATGCTCATCCCGTTCCTTTAGGAAACTTTCGCTTCATCAGCTGGGAATCCACCATGGTTCTATATACTCCTCTATGTGTGGGCACAGGTAACTGGCTTGTTCCAAGAAGTATGCCGCAGAGCTTTTCAATTAACCACTACGTTGAAAATTATTTGCAGGTTTTCAGCGTTTCACCATATTTCTTATAAAGTTTGTATGTGTCTCCTGAAACCCAATATGGCTGCCAAGGACATAGGTATGCTGAGGCTTAGCTGACTTCGTGTTGCCTATTTTTGTTAGTAGAGTCTGACAAGAAGCCATTCTTCTAAGTATCATCCCACCATCATTTTTCCATTGTTTAAAAATGTAGGGAAATATTGCAAGTTAGCATTATAATTAGTAGCTGGAGGGTACTATTTTTTTTTTTTGTGGGGTCAGTGTGGATGGGTTGGTAAGGCCCTCTGTCAGTTCGCTGGTTTGTTTTTATTATCCCCAGAGAGGAGAAGTGGGTATTAGTATGGCAGGTGAAAACTGCGGATCTGTTTCCGAGAATTAAACAGGATCCGCATGGTAATCCTGTTCCTTTAAGAATCCTTTGCTTCATGAGCTGGGAATCCACCATGGTTCTATATACTTCTCTATGTGTGGGCACCGAAAACTGGCTTGTTCCAAGAAGTATGCCTCAGAGATTTTCAATTAACCAGTATGTTGAAAATCCTTTGCAGGTTTTCAGCGTTTCACCATAATTGTGATAACGTGTGTATGTGTCTCCTGAAACCAAATATGGCTGCTACGGACATAAATATGCTGAGGCGTAGCTGACTTGGTGTTGCCTATTTTTGTCAGTGGAGACTGACAAGAAGCCATTCTTCTAAGTATCATCCCACCATCATTTCTCCATTGTTTAAAAATGCAGGGAAATTTTGCCAATTGACATTATAATTAGTAGCTGGAGGGTACTTTTTTTTTTGTGGGGTCGGTCAGGATGGGTGTTCAGGCCCTCTGTCAGATCGCTGGTTTGTTTTTATTATCCCCAGAGAAGAGTAGTGGACATGTGTTTGGCAGGTGAAAAGTGCGGATTCTGTTTCAGAGAATTAAACAGGATCCGCATGGTCATCTCATTCCTTTAAGAATCCTTTGCTTCATCAGCTGGGATTCCACCATGTTTCTATATACTCCTCTATGCGTGGCCACAGGTACCTGGCTTGTTCCAAGAAGTATGCTGGAGAGTTTTCAAATTAACCAGTACGTTGAAAATTATTTGCAGGTTTTCAGCGTTTCACCGTAATTGTGATAACGTTTGTATGTGCCTCCTGAAACGCAAGAAGGCTGCTACGGGCATAACTATGCTGTGCAGTAGCTGACTTGGTGTTGCCTATTTTTGTTAGTGGAGACAGACAAGAAGCCATTCTTCTAAGTATCATCCCACCACCATTTTTCCATTGTTTTAAAATGCAGGGAAATTTTTCAAGTTAGCATTATAATTAGTAGGTGGAGGGTACGGTATTTTTTGTGTGTGGACCAAGTGGATGGGGGGGGTCAGGCCCTCTGTCAGTTCGCTGGTTAGTTTTTATTATCCCAGGAGAGGAGAAGTGGGCATGTGTTTGGCAGGTGAATAGGGCGGATTCTGTTTAGGAGAATTAACGATGATCACCAGGGTCATCCCGTTCCTTTAATAATCCTTTACTTCATCAGCTGGAAATCCACCATGGTTCTATATACTCCTCTTTGCGTGGGAACAGGTAACTGGCTTGTTCCAAGAAGTATGCCGCAGAGCTTTTCAATTAACCAGTACGTTGAAAATTATTTGCAGGTGTTCAGCGTTTCACCATAATTGTGATAACGTTTGTTTGTGCCTCCTGAAACCCAAGATGGCTGCCACGAACATAACTATGCTGAGGCGTAGCTGACTTGGTTTTGCCAATTTTTGTTAGTGGAGACTGACAAGAATCCATTCTTCTAAGTATCATCTCACCATCATTTTTCCATTGTTTAAAAATGCAGAAAATTTTGCAAGTTAGCATTATAACTAGTAGCTGGAGGCTACGATGTTTTTTTTTTTTTTTTCCTGTGGGGTCAGGGTGGATGTGTTTGTCTGGCCCTCTGTCAGTTCGCTGGTTAGTTTTTGTTATCCCCAGAGAGAAGAAGTGGGCATGTGTTTGGCAGGTGAAAAGGGCGGATTCTGTTTCAGCGAATTAAAGATGATCCCCATGGTCATCCCGTTCCTTTAATAATCCTTTACTTCATCAGCTGGAAATCCACCATGGTTCTATATACTCCTCTTTGCGTGGAAACAGGTAACTGGCTTGTTCCAAGAAGTATGCCGCAGAGCTTTTCAATTACCCACTACGTTGAAAATTATTTGCAGGTGTTCAGCGTTTCACCATAATTGTGATAACGTTTGTTTGTGCCTCCTGAAACCCAAGAAGGCTGCGACGGACATAACTATGCTGAGGCGTAGCTGACTTGGTTTTGCCTATTTTTGTTAGTGGAGACTGACAAGAATCCATTCCTCTAAGTATCATCTCACCATCAATTTTCCATTGTTTAAAAATGCAGGAAAATTTTGCAAGTTAGCATTCTAATTAGTAGCTGGAGGCTTCGGTGTTTTTTTTTTTTTTTTTTCCTGTGGGATCGGTGTGGGTGTGTTGGTCAGGCCCTCTGTCAGTTGGCTGGTTTGTTTTTATTATCCCCAGAGAGGAGACGTAGGCATGTGTTTGGAAGGTGAAAAGTTCGGATTCTGTTTCAGAGAATGAAACAGGATACGCATGCTCATCCCGTTCCTTTAGGAAACTTTCGCTTCATCAGCTGGGAATCCACCATGGTTCTATATACTCCTCTTTGTGTGGGCACAGGTAACTGGCTTGTTCCAAGAAGTATGCCGCAGAGCTTTTCAATTAACCACTACGTTGAAAATTATTTGCAGGTTTTCAGCGTTTCACCATATTTCTTATAAAGTTTGTATGTGTCTCCTGAAACCCAATATGGCTGGAAAGGACATAGGTATGCTGAGGCTTAGCTGACTTCGTGTTGCCTATTTTTGTTAGTGGAGACTGACAAGAAGCCATTCTTCTAAGTATCATCCCACCATCATTTTTCCATTGTTTAAAAATGTAGGGAAATATTGCAAGTTAGCATTATAATTACTAGCTGGAGGGTACTATTTTTTTTTTTTGTGGGGTCAGTGTGGATGGGTTGGTAAGGCCCTCTGTCAGTTCGCTGGTTTGTTTTTATTATCCCCAGAGAGGAGAAGTGGGTATTAGTATGGCAGGTGAAAACTGCGGATCTGTTTCAGAGAATTACACAGGATCCGCATGGTAATCCTGTTCCTTTAAGAATCCTTTGCTTCATGAGCTGGGAATCCACCATGGTTCTATATACTTCTCTATGTGTGGGCACAGAAAACTGGCTTGTTCCAAGAAGTATGCCTCAGAGATTTTCAATTAACCAGTATGTTGAAAATCCTTTGCAGGTTTTCAGCGTTTCACCATAATTGTGATAACGTGTGTATGTGTCTCCTGAAACCAAATATGGCTGCTACGGACATAAATATGCTGAGGCGTAGCTGACTTGGTGTTGCCTATTTTTGTCAGTGGAGACTGACAAGAAGCCATTCTTCTAAGTATCATCCCACCATCATTTCTCCATTGTTTAAAAATGCAGGGAAATTTTGTCAATTGGCATTATAATTAGTAGCTGGAGGGTACTTTTTTTTTTGTGGGGTCGGTCAGGATGGGTGTTCAGGCCCTCTGTCAGATCGCTGGTTTGTTTTTATTATCCCCAGAGAAGAGTAGTGGGCATGTGTTTGGCAGGTGAAAAGTGCGGATTCTGTTTCAGAGAATTAAACAGGATCCGCATGGTCATCTCATTCCTTTAAGAATCCTTTGCTTCATCAGCTGGGATTCCACCATGTTTCTATATACTCCTCTATGCGTGGCCACAGGTACCTGGCTTGTTCCAAGAAGTATGCTGGAGAGTTTTCAAATTAACCAGTACGTTGAAAATTATTTGCAGGTTTTCAGCGTTTCACCGTAATTGTGATAACGTTTGTATGTGCCTCCTGAAACGCAAGAAGGCTGCTACAGGCATAACTATGCTGTGCAGTAGCTGACTTGGTGTTGCCTATTTTTGTTAGTGGAGACAGACAAGAAGCCATTCTTCTAAGTATCATCCCACCACCATTTTTCCATTGTTTTAAAATGCAGGGAAATTTTTCAAGTTAGCATTATAATTAGTAGGTGGAGGGTACGGTATTTTTTTGTGTGTGGACCATGTGGATGGGGGGGGTCAGGCCCTCTGTCAGTTCGCTGGTTAGTTTTTATTATCCCAGGAGAGGAGAAGTGGGCATGTGTTTGGCAGGTGAATAGGGCGGATTCTGTTTAGGAGAATTAACGATGATCACCAGGGTCATCCCGTTCCTTTAATAATCCTTTACTTCATCAGCTGGAAATCCACCATGGTTCTATATACTCCTCTTTGCGTGGGAACAGGTAACTGGCTTGTTCCAAGAAGTATGCCGCAGGGCTTTTCAATTAACCAGTACGTTGAAAATTATTTGCAGGTGTTCAGCGTTTCACCATAATTGTGATAACGTTTGTTTGTGCCTCCTGAAACCCAAGAAGGCTGCGACGGACATAACTATGCTGAGGAGTAGCTGACTTGGTGTTGCCTATTTTTGTTAGTGGAGACTGACAAGAAGCCATTCTTCTAAGTATCATCCCACCACCATTTTTCCATTGTTTTAAAATGCAGGGAAATTCTGCAAATTGGCATTATAATTAGTAGCTGCAGGGTCCTTTTTTTTTTTTTGTGGGTTCGGTCAGGATGGGTGTTCAGGCCCTCTGTCAGATCGCTGGTTTGTTTTTATTATCCCCAGAGAAGAGTAGTGGGCATGTGTTTGGCAGGTGAAAAGTGCGGATTCTGTTTCAGAGAATGATACAGGATCCGCATGCTCATCCCGTTCCTTTAGAAAAATTTGCTTCATCAGGTGGGAATCCACCATGGTTCTATATACTCCTCTATGTGTGGGCACAGGTAACTAGCTTGTTCCAAGAAGTATGCCGCAGAGCTTTTCAATTAAGCAGTACGTTGAAAATCATTTGCAGGTTTTCAGCGTTTCACCATAATTCTTATAACGTTTGTATGTGTCTCCTGAAACCCAATATGGCTGCCACGGATATAAGTATTCTGACGCGTAGCTGAATTCGTGTTGCCTATTTTTTTAGTGGAGCCTGACAAGAAGCCATTCTTCTAAGTATCATCCCACCATCATTTCTCCATTGTTCAAAAATGCAGGGAAATTTTGCAAATTGGCATTATAATTAGTAGCTGAGGGTACTTTTTTTTTTTTGTGGGGTCGGTCAGGATGGGTGTTCAGGCCCTCTGTCAGATCGCTGGTTTGTTTTTATTATCCCCAGAGAAGAGTAGTGGGCATGTGTTTGGCAGGTGAAAAGTGCGGATTCTGTTTCAGAGAATTAAACAGGGTCCGCATGGTCATCTCATTCCTTTAAGAATCCTTTGCTTCATCAGCTGGGATTCCACCATGTTTCTATATACTCCTCCATGGGTGGGCACAGGTACCTGGCTTGTTCCAAGAAGTATGCTGGAGAGTTTTCAAATTAACCAGTACGTTGAAAATTATTTGCAGGTTTTCAGCGTTTCACCATAATTTTGATAAGGTTTGTATGTGCCTCCTGAAACCCAAGAAGGCTTCGACGGACATAACTATGCTGAGGAGTAGCTGACTTGGTGTTGCCTATTTTTGTTAGTGGAGACAGACAAGAAGCCATTCTTCTAAGTATCATCCCACCACCATTTTTCAATTGTTTTAAAATGCAGGGAAATTTTGCAAGTTAGCATTATAATTAGTAGCTGGAGGGTACGGTTTTTTTTTTTGTGTGTGTGGTCGATGTGGATGGGGGGTCAGGCCCTCTGTCAGTTCGCTGGTTAGTTTTTATTATCCGCAGAGAGGAGAAGTGGGCATGTGTTTGGCAGGTGAAAAGGGCGGATTCTGTTTCAGAGAATTAACGATGATCCCCATGGTCATCCTGGTCCTTTAATAATCCTTTACTTCATCAGCTGGAAATCCACCATGGTTCTATATACTCCTCTTTGCGTGGGAACAGGTAACTGGCTTGTTCCAAGAAGTATGCCGTAGAGCTTTTCAATTAACCACTACGTTGAAAATTATTTGCAGGTGTTCAGCGTATCACCCTAATTGTGATAACGTTTGTTTGTGCCTCCTGAAACCCAAGAAGGCTGCGACGGACAAAACTATGCTGAGGAGTAGCTGACTTGGTGTTGCCTATTTTTGTCAGTGGAGACTGACAAGAAGCCATTCTTCTAAGTATCA
Source organism: Eulemur rufifrons (assembly GCF_041146395.1). NCBI lineage: Eukaryota > Metazoa > Chordata > Mammalia > Primates > Lemuridae > Eulemur > Eulemur rufifrons. Next base: position 2,025,028 of record NC_091001.1, read on the forward strand.
TCCCACCATCATTTCTCCATTGTGTAAAAATGCAGGGAAATTTTGCAAATTGGCATTATAATTAGTAGCTGAGGGTACTTTTTTTTTTTTTTTGTGGGGTCAGTGTGGATGGGTTGGTCAGGCCATCTGTCACTTCACTGGTTTGTTTTTATTATCCCCAGAGAGGAGAAGTGGGCATGTGTTTGGCAGGTGAAAAGTGGGGATTCTGTTTCAGAGAATTAAACAGGATCCGCATGGTCAACTTATTCCTTAAAGAATACTTTGCTTCATCAGCTGGGATTCCACCATGTTTCTATATACTCCTCTATGCGTGGGCACAGGTACCTGGCTTGTTCCAAGAAGTATGCTGGAGAGATTTCAAATTAACCAGCACGTTGAAAATTATTTGCAGGTTTTCAGCGTTTCACCATAATTTTGATAAGGTTTGTATGTGCCTCCTGAAACCCAAGAAGGCTGCGACGGACATAACTATGCTGAGGAGTAGCTGACTTGGTGTTGCCTATTTTTGTTAGTGGAGACAGACAAGAAGCCATTCTTCTAAGTATCATCCCACCACCATTTTTCCATTGTTTTAAAATGCAGGGAAATTTTGCAAGTTAGCATTATAATTAGTAGCTGGAGGGTACGGTTTTTTTTTGTGTGTGTGTGGTCGATGTGGATGGGGGGGTCAGGCCCTGTGTCAGTTCGCTGGTTAGTTTTTATTATCCCCAGAGAGGAGAAGTGGGCATGTGTTTGGCAGGTGAAAAGGGCGGATTCTGTTTCAGAGAATTAACGATGATCCCCATGGTCATCCCATTCCTTTAATAATCCTTTACTTCCTCAGCTGGAAATCCACCATGGTTCTATATACTCCTCTTTGCGTGGGAACAGGTAACTGGCTTGTTCCAAGAAGTATACCGCAGAGCTTCTCAATTAACCAGTACGTTGAAAATTATTTGCAGGTGTTCAGCGTTTCACCATAATTGTGATAACGTTTGTTTGTGCCTCCTCAAACCCAAGATGGCTGCCACGAACATAACTATGCTGAGGCGTAGCTGACTTGGTTTTGCCTATTTTTGTTAGTGGAGACTGAGAAGAATCCATTCTTCTAAGTATCATCTCACCATCATTTTTCCATTGTTTAAAAATGCAGGAAAATTTTGCAAGTTAGCATTATAATTAGTAGCTCGAGGCTACGGTGTTTTTTTTTTTCTTTTTCCTGTGGGGTCGGTGTGGATGTGTTGGTCAGGCCCTCTGTCTGTTCGCTGGTTGTTTTTATTATCCCCAGAGAGGAGAAGTGGGTATTAGTATGGCAGGTGAAAACTGCGGATCTGTTTCAGAGAATTAAACAGGATCCGCATGGTAATCCCGTTCCTTTAAGAATCCTTTGCTTCATGAGCTGGGAATCCACCATGTTTCTATATACTTCTCTATCTGTGGGCACAGGAAACTGGCTTGTTCCAAGAAGTATGCCTCAGAGCTTTTCAATTAACCAGTATGTTGAAAATCCTTTGCAGGTTTTCAGCGTTTCACCATAATTGTGATAACGTGTGTATGTGCCTACTGAAACCAAATATGGCTGCTACGGACATAACTATGCTGAGGCGTAGCTGACTTGGTGTTGCCTATTTTTGTCAGTGGAGACTGACCAGAAGCCATTCTTCTAAGTATCATCCCGCCATCATTTCTCCATTGTTTAAAAATGCAGGGAAATTTTGCAAATTGGCATTATACTTAGTAGCTGGAGGGTACTTTTTTTTTTGTGGGGTCGGTCAGGATGGGTGTTCAGGCCCTCTGTCAGATCGCTGGTTTGTTTTTATTATCCCCAGAGAAGAGTAGTGGGCATGTGTTTTGCAGGTGAAAAGTGCGGATTCTGTTTCAGAGAATTAAACAGGATCCGCATGGTCATCTCATTCCTTTAAGAATCCTTTGCTTCATCAGCTGGGATTCCACCATGTTTCTATATACTCCTTTATGCGTGGGCACAGGTACCTGGCTTGTTCCGAGAAGTATGTCGCAGAGCTTTTCAATTAACCACTACATTGAAAATTATTTGCAGGTGTTCAGCGTTTCACCGTAATTGTGATAACGTTTGTATGTGCCTCCTGAAACCCAAGAAGCCTGTGACGGACATAACTATGCTGAGGAGGAGCTGACTAGGTGTTGCCTATTTTTGTTAGTGGAGACAGACAAGAAGCCATTCTTCTAAGTATCATCCCACCACCATTTTTCCATTGTTTTAAAAGGCAGGGAAAGTTTGCAAGTTAGCATTATAATTAGTGGCTGGAGGGTACGGTTTTATTTTGTGTGTGGTCTATGTTGATGGGGGGGGTCAGGCCCTCTGTCAGTTCGTTGGTTAGTTTTTATTATCCCCAGAGAGGAGAAGTGGGCATGTGTTTGGCAGGTGAAAAGTTCGGATTCTGTTTCAGAGAATGAAACAGGATCCGCATGCTCATCCCGTTCCTTTAGGAAACTTTTGCTTCATCAGCTGGGAATCCACCATGGTTCTATATACTCCTCTATGTGTGGGCACAGGTAACTGGCTTGTTCCAAGAAGTATGCCGCAGAGCTTTTCAATTAAGCAGTACGTTGAAAACTATTTGCAGGTTTTCAGCGTTTCACCATAATTCTTATAACGTTTGTATGTGTCTCCTGAAACCCAATATGGCTGCCACGGACATAAGTATGCTGAGGCGTAGCTGACTTCGTGTTGCCTATTTTTGTTAGTGGAGACAGACAAGAAGCCATTCTTCTAAGTATCATCCCACCACCATTTTTCCATTGTTTTAAAATGCAGGGAAATTTTGCAAGTTAGCATTATAATTAGTAGCTGGAGGGTACGGTTTTTTTTGTGTGTGGTCGATGTGGATGGGGGGGTCAGGCCCTCTGTCAGTTCGCTGGTTAGTTTTTATTATCCCCAGAGAGGAGAAGTGGGCATGTGTTTGGCAGGTGAAAAGGGCGGATTCTGTTTCAGAGAATTAACGATGATCCCCATGGTCATCCCATTCCTTTAATAATCCTTTACTTCATCAGCTGGAAATCCACCATGGTTCTATATACTCCTCTTTGCGTGGGAACAGGTAACTGGCTTGTTCCAAGAAGTATACCGCAGAGCTTCTCAATTAACCAGTACGTTGAAAATTATTTGCAGGTGTTCAGCGTTTCACCATAATTGTGATAACGTTTGTTTGTGCCTCCTCAAACCCAAGATGGCTGCCACGAACATAACTATGCTGAGGCGTAGCTGACTTGGTTTTGCCTATTTTTGTTAGTGGAGACTGAGAAGAATCCATTCTTCTAAGTATCATCTCACCATCATTTTTCCATTGTTTAAAAATGCAGGAAAATTTTGCAAGTTAGCATTATAATTAGTAGCTCGAGGCTACGGTGTTTTTTTTTTGTTTTTCCTGTGGGGTCGGTGTGGATGTGTTGGTCAGGCCCTCTGTCAGTTCGCTGGTTGTTTTTATTATCCTCAGAGAGGAGAAGTGGGTATTAGTATGGCAGGTGAAAACTGCGGATCTGTTTCAGAGAATTAAACAGGATCCGCATGGTAATCCCGTTCCTTTAAGAATCCTTTGCTTCATGAGCTGGGAATCCAGCATGTTTCTATATACTTCTCTATTCGTGGGCACAGGAAACTGGCTTGTTCCAAGAAGTATGCCTCAGAGCTTTTCAATTAACCAGTATGTTGAAAATCCTTTGCAGGTTTTCAGCGTTTCACCATAATTGTGATAACGTGTGTATGTGCCTACTGAAACCAAATATGGCTGCTACGGACATAACTATGCTGAGGCGTAGCTGACTTGGTGTTGCCTATTTTTGTCAGTGGAGACTGACCAGAAGCCATTCTTCTAAGTATCATCCCGCCATCATTTCTCCATTGTTTAAAAATGCAGGGAAATTTTGCAAATTGGCATTATAATTAGTAGCTGGAGGGTACTTTTTTTTTTGTGGGGTCGGTCAGGATGGGTGTTCAGGCCCTCTGTCAGATCGCTGGTTTGTTTTTATTATCCCCAGAGAAGAGTAGTGGGCATGTGTTTTGCAGGTGAAAAGTGCGGATTCTGTTTCAGAGAATTAAACAGGATCCGCATGGTCATCTCATTCCTTTAGGAATCCTTTGCTTCATCAGCTGGGATTCCACCATGTTTCTATATACTCCTTTATGCGTGGACACAGGTACCTGGCTTGTTCCGAGAAGTATGCCGCAGAGCTTTTCAATTAACCACTACATTGAAAATTATTTGCAGGTGTTCAGCGTTTCACCATAATTTTGATAACGTTTGTATGTGCCTCCTGAAACCCAAGAAGCCTGCGACGGACATAACTATGCTGAGGAGTAGCTGACTAGGTGTTGCCTATTTTTGTTAGTGGAGACAGACAAGAATCCATTCTTCTAAGTATCATCCCACCACCATTTTTCCATTGTTTTAAAAGGCAGGGAAATTTTGCAAGTTAGCATTATAATTAGTGGCTGGAGGGTACGGTTTTATTTTGTGTGTGGTCTATGTTGATGGGGGGGGTCAGGCCCTCTGTCAGTTCGTTGGTTAGTTTTTATTATCCCCAGAGAGGAGAAGTGGGCATGTGTTTGGCAGGTGAATAGTTCGGATTCTGTTTCAGAGAATGAAACAGGATCTGCATGCTCATCCCGTTCCTTTAGGAAACTTTTGCTTCATCAGCTGGAAATCCACCATGGTTCTATATACTCCTCTTTGCGTGGGAACAGGTAACTGGCTTGTTCCAAGAAGTATGCCGCAGAGCTTTTCAATTAAGCAGTACGTTGAAAACTATTTGCAGGTTTTCAGCGTTTCACCATAATTCTTATAACGTTTGTATGTGTCTCCTGAAACCCAATATGGCTGCCACGGACATAAGTATGCTGAGGCGTAGCTGACTTCGTGTTGCCTATTTTTGTTAGTCGATACTGACAAGAAGCCATTCTTCTAAGTATCATCCCACCATCATTTTTCCATTGTTTAAAAATGCAGGGAAATTTTGCAAGTTATCATTATAATTAGTAGCTGGAGGGTACTTTTTTTTTTTTTGTGGGGTCAGTGTGGATGGGTTGGTCAGGCCATCTGTCAATTCACTGGTTTGTTTTTATAGTCCCCAGAGAGGAGAAGTGGGCATGTGTTTGGCAGGGGAAAAGTGCGGATTCTGTTTCAGAGAATTAAACAGGATCCGCATGGTCATCTCATTCCTTTAAATATCCTTTGCTTCATCAGCTGGGATTCCACCATGTTTCTATATACTCCTCTATGCGTGGGCACAGGTACCTGGCTTGTTCCAAGAAGTATGCGGGAGATTTTTCAAATTAACCTGTACGTTGCAAATTATTTGCAGGTTTTCAGCGTTTCACCATAATTTTGATAAGGTTTGTATGTGCCTCCTGAAACCCAAGAAGGATGCGACGGACATAACTATGCTGAGGAGTAGCTGACTTGGTGTTGCCTATTTCTGTTTGTGGAGACAGACAAGAAGCCATTCTTCTAAGTATCATCCCACCACCATTTTTCCATTGTTTTAAAATGCAGGGAAATTTTGCAAGTTAGCTTTATAATTAGTAGCTGGAGGGTACGGTTTTTTTTTTGTGTGGTCGATGTGGATGGGGGGGTAAGGCGCTCTGTCAGTTCGCTGGTTAGTTTTTATTATCCCCAGAGAGGAGAAGTGGGCATGTGTTTGGCAGGTGAAAAGGGCGGATTCTGTTTCAGAGAATTGACGATGATCCCCATGGTCATCCCGTTCCTTTAATAATCGTTTACTTCATCAGCTGGAAATCCACCATGGTTCTATATACTCCTCTTTGTGTGGGAACAGGTAACTGGCTTGTTCCAAGAAGTATGCCGCAGAGCTTTTCAATTAACCACTACGTTGAAAATTATTTGCAGGTGTTCAGCGTTTCACCATAATTGTGATAACGTTTGTTTGTGCCTCCTGAAACCCAAGAAGGCTGCGACGGACATAACTATGCTGAGGCGTAGCTGACTTGGTTTTGCCTATTTTTGTTAGTGGAGACTGACAAGAATCCATTCTTCTAAGTATCATCTCACCATCATTTTTCCATTGTTTAAAAATGCAGGAAAATTTTGCAAGTTAGCATTATAATTAGTAGCTGGAGGCTACGGTGGTTTTTTTTTTTTTTCCTGTGGGGTCGGTGTGGATGTGTTGGTCAGGCCCTCTGTCAGTTTGCTGGTTTGTTTTTATTATCCCCAGAGAGGAGAAGTGGGTATTAGTATGGCAGGTGAAAACTGCGGATCTCTTTCAGAGAATTAAACAGGATCCGCATGGTAATCCCGTTCCTTTAAGAATCCTTTGCTTCATGAGCTGGGAAGCCACCACGGTTCTATATACTTCTCTATGCGTGGGCACAGGAAACTGGTTTGTTCTAAGAAGGATGCCTCAGAGCTTTTCAATTAACCAGTATGTTGACAATCCTTTGCAGGTTTTCAACGTTTCACCGTAATTGTGATGACGTGTGTATGTGCGTACTGAAACCAAATATGGCTGCTACGGATATAACTATGCTGAGGCGTAGCTGACTTGGTGTTGCCTATTTTTGTCAGTGGAGACTGACAAGAAGCCATTCTTCTAAGTATCATCCCACCATCATTTCTCCATTGTTTAAAAATGCAGGGAAATTTTGCAAATTGGCATTATAATTAGTAGCTGGAGGGTACTTTTTTTTTTTGTGGGGTCGGCCAGGATGGGTGTTCAGGTCCTCTGTCAGGTCGTTGGTTTGTTTTTATTATCCCCAGAGAAGAGTAGTGGGCATGTGTTTGGCAGGTGAAAAAGGCGGATTCAGTTTGAGAGAATTGACGATGATCCCCATGGTCATCCCGTTCCTTTAATAATCCTTTACTTCATCAGCTGGAAATCCACCATGGTTCTCTATACTCCTCTTTGCGTGGGAACAGGTAACTGGCTTGTTCCAAGAAGTATGCCGCAGAGCTTTTCAATTAACCACTACGTTGAAAATTATTTGCAGGTGTTCAGCGTTTAACCCTAACGAGAACCCCTAAAGATAACCCTGAACCCTATCCCTAATCCCAGCAGTAAACTTTAACCCTAAACCTAAGCCCAACCCGTAACCCTAATCCTATCCCTTTACCCTAAAACTAACCCCTAAACCTAACCCCTATACCTCACCCTAACTCTAACCCCAATCCTAATTCTAACCATACCCCTTCATAAAACACTAACTCCTAACCGCTAACCCTAACACTAACCAAAAACCCTAATCACTAATCCCTAACCCTAACGCTTAACCTTTACCCTAACCGTTAACCCTCACCCTAAATCTTAACACTGACCCTAACCTTAACCTTTAACTCTAAGCCTAACCCTTAACCCTACAGTAAGGAAGACCCTTAATGCTAATGGGATCCCTTATCCCTAACCCTAACACTACAGCTAAAAATAACCCTAACCTTGGATCCTTAAACCTAACCCCTAACACTTACTTTAACCCCAAACCCTAACCCTAATCCTAAGCATTAAACCTAACCCTATCTCTTAACCCTAACGCTAGCCCTTACCCTAATGCCTAGCTCTAACCCTAAATCTAACCCACCGCCTAATCCTAACCTTAATCCCTAATGCTAACACGAACCGTGAACCTAAACCTACCCGTAACCCTTAACACTAACCCTATCCGTGAACCTTAACCCTGACCCTAACCATTACCTGCACCGAAGCATTTAACCCTGACCCTAACCCTAATCCTTAATGCTAACCCTATCACTAAACCCTAACCCTAAGTCCAACACTTAACCCTAATCCTATCCCTTAACCCTAACCCTAACCCTAACCCTAATGCTACCCCCTAAACGTAACCCTAACCGTGACCAGTAAACCTAACCCTAACCTCTAACACAAACCATAGCACATAACTCTAACCCTAAAACTAACCCTAACCTTAACCGTAAACCCTAACTCTTAACCTTAACCCTAAGCGTTAACTCTCACGCTAACCTTTAATCCTAACCCTAATCCTAATCTTCAACCCTAAACCTAACACTTAACCCTAACCCTGTACCAAACCCTAACCCCTCATGTTAACCCTAACCGTAAACCTGAACCCTAAAGCAAAGTGTAACCGTTAAACCTAAGAGTAACCTTTAACCCTAACCCTATTCCCTAACCATAAGCCCTCACCCTAACACTAAACTTCATCCTTAACCCTAACCATAATCCTAACCCTAAATCTAATTCTCAGACTTCTTGCTTTCTTAGAGTTTGGAAAGCCTGCAATCCTCCCATGCCATGCGTGAAAGGAGGCTCTACCACTGTGTCCTGCATGAAACCCACGGGCCCATACCCAGAGTATGATAGAGTGGGTTCCCGGGTACAATCCCAGCCCCCTAAACTCCCCCCGCCCGCCTAATGCAGACAGGGCTCGTGCGCTAAGCATAAACAATACCTTTAACAGATAACCCTAACCCTGAACATAACACCCAACCCTGTTCCTATTTCTCCCCTTAACACGTAAACCTCACCGTGCGCCTAACTTTAACCTCTTATCCTAACGTTAATGCATAACCCATTTCCTGAGAACAGCCCCTATCCCATAATTCTAACCCTATCTCCTAGTCATCACTGTGACACCTAATCCCTAACCCTAATTCTAAACCGCTAACCCTAACCGTAACCCTACCTACAACCCTAACACTGACAGTAAACCTTACTTCTAACCCCAACGCTATGCCTAACAAAAACCCTAACCCTTGACCCTAACCCTTCATCCTAACCCCTAAGCCTTACCCTAACCCTTAACCCTAATTCTAATCCTAACCATTAAACCTAACCCTAGCTCTTAAAGCTAACCCTAAACCTTACCCTCACGACTAGACCTAACCCTGACACTAACCTAACGCATAACCCTAACCAGAACCCCTAAAGCTAACCCTGAACCCTATCCCTAACCCAAGCATAAACTTTAACCCTAATCTAAGCCCAACCCGCAACCCTAATCCTATCCTTTTACCCTAAAACTATCCCCTAAACCTAACCCGTATACCTCACCCTAACTCTAACCTCAATCCTAATTCTAACCATACCCCTTCATAAAACACTAACTCCTAACCGCTAACCCTAACAATAACCAAAAACCCTAATCACTAATCCCTAACCTGAACGCTTAACCTTTACCCTAACCGTTAACCCTCACCCTAAATCTTAACACTGACCCTAACCTTAACCTTTAACTCTAAGCCTAACCCTTAGCCCTACAGTAAGGAAGACCCTTAATGCTAATGGGATCCCTTATCCCTAACCCTAACACTACAGCTAAAAATAACCCTAACCTTGGATCCTTAAACCTAACCCCTAACACTTACTTTAACCCCTAAAACTAACCCTAATCCTAAGCATTAAACCTAACCCTATCTCTTAACCCTAACGCTTACCATTACCCTAACGCCTAAATCTAACCCTAAATCTAACCTACCGCCTAATCCTAACCTTAAGCCCTTATGCGAACACTAACCCTGAACCCTAAACCTACCCGTAACCCTTAACACTAACCCTATCCGTGAACCTTATACCTGACCCTAACCATTACCCGCACCCAAGCATTTAACCCTGATTCTAACCCTAATCCTTAATGATAAACCTAACACTAAACCCTAACCCTAAGCCCAACACTTAACCCTAATCCTATCCCTTAACCCTAACCCTAACCCTAATGCTACCCCCTAAACGTAACCCTTACCGTGACCAGTAAACCTAACCCTAACCTCTAACACAAACCTTAGCACATAACTCTAACCCTAAAACTAACCCTAACCCTAACCCTAACCGTAAACCCTAACTCTTAACCTTAACCCTAAGCGTTAACTCTCACGCTAACCTTTAATCCTAACCCTAATCCTAATCTTCAACCCTAAACCTAACACTTAACCCTAACCCTGTACCAAACCCTAACCCCTCATCTTAACCCTAACCGTAAACCTCAACCCGAAACCAAAGTGTAACCGTTAAACCTAAGAGTAACCATTAACCCTAACCCTAAGCCCTCACCCTAACACTAAACTTCATCCTTAACCCTAACCATAATCCTAACCCTAAATCTAATTCTCAGACTTCTTGCTTTCTTAGAGTTTAGAAAGCCTGCAATCCTCCCATGCCATGTGTGAAAGCAGACTCTACCACTGTGTCCTGCATGAAACCCACGGGCCCATACCCAGAGTATGATAGAGTGGGTTCCCGGGTACAATCCCAGCCCCCTAAACTCCCCCCGCCCGCCTAATGCAGACAGTGCCCGTGCGCTAAGCATAAACAATACTTTTAACAGATAACCCTAACCCTGAACATAACACCCAACCCTGTTCCTATTTCTCCCCTTAACACGTAAACCTCACCGTGCGCCTAACTTTAACCTCTTATCCTAACGTTAATGCATAACCCATTTCCTGAGAACAACCCCTATCCCATAATTCTAACCCTATCTCCTAGTCATCACTGTGACACCTAATCCCTAACCCTAATTCTAAACCGCTAACCCTAACCGTAACCCTACCTACAACCCTAACACTGACAGTAACCCTTACTTCTAACCCCAACGCTATGCCTAACAAAAACCCTAACCCTTGACCCTAACCCTTCACCCTAACCCCTAAGCCTTACCCTAACCCTTAACCCTAATCCTAATCCTAACCATTAAACCTAACCCTAGCTCTTAACGCTAACCCTAAACCTTACCCTCACGACTAGACCTAACCCTGACACTAACCTGACACCTAATCCTAACCAGAACCCCTAAAGCGAACCCTGAACCCTATCCCTAACCCTAGCAGTAAATTTTAACCCTAAACCTAAGCCCAACCCGTAACCCTAATCCTATCCTTTTACCCTAAAACTAACCCCTAAACCTAACACCTATACCTCAGCCTAACTCTAACCCCAATCCTAATTCTAACCATACCCCTTCATAAAACACTAACTCCTAACCGCTAACCCTAACACTAACCAAAAACCCTAATCACTAATCCCTAACCCTAACGCTTAACCTTTACCCTGACCGTAAACCCTGACCCTAAATCTTAACACTGACCCTAACCTTAACCTTTAACTCTAAGCCTAACCTTTAACCCTACAGTAAGGAAGACCCTTAATGCAAATGGGATCCCTTATCCCTAGCCCTAACACTACAGCTAAAAATAACCCTAACCTTAGATCCTTAAACCTAACCCCTAACACTTACTTTAACCCCAAACCCTAACCCTAATCCTAAGCATTAAACCTAACCTTATCTCTTAACCCTAACGCTAGCCCTTACCCTAACGCCTAGATCTATCCCTAAATCTAACCTACCGCCTAATCCTAACCTTAAGCCCTAATGCTAACTCTAACCCTGAATCCTAAACCTACCCGTAACCCTTAACACTAACCCTATCCGTGAACCTTAACCCTGATCCTAACCATTACCCGCACCCAAGCATTTAACCCTGACCCTACCCCTAATCCTTAATGATAACCCTAACACTAAACCCTAACCCTAAGCCCAACACTTAACCCTAATCCTATCCCTTAACCCTAACCCTAACCCTAATTGTAACCCCTAAACGTAACCCTAACCCTCACCAGTAAACCTAAACCTAACCTCTAACACAAACCATAGCACATAACTCTAACCCTAAAACTAACCCTAACCCTAACCCTAACCCTAAACCCTAACTCTTAACCTTAACCCTAAGCGTTAACTCTCACGCTAACCTTTAATCCTAACCCTAATCCTAATCTTCAACCCTAAACCTAACACTTAACCCTAACCCTGTACCAAACCCTAACCCCTCATCTTAACCCTAACCGTAAACCTCAACCCGAAACCAAAGTGTATCCGTTAAACCTAAGAGTAACCTTTAACCCTAACCCTAATCCCTAACCCTAAGCCCTCACCCTAACACTAAACTTCATCCTTAACCCTAACCATAATCCTAACCCTAAATCTAATTCTCAGACTTCTTGCTTTCTTAGAGTTTAGAAAGCCTGCAATCCTCCCATGCCATGCGTGAAAGGAGGCTCTACCACTGTGTCCTGCATGAAACCCACAGGCCCATACCCAGAGAATGATAGAGTGGGATCCCGGGTACAATTCCATCCCCCTAAACTCCCCCCGCCCGCCTAATGCAGACACAGCCCGTGCGCTAAGCATAAACAATACCTTTAACAGATAACCCTAACCCTGAACATAACACCCAACCCTGTTCCTATTTCTCCCCTTAACACGTAAACCTCACCGTGTGCCTAACTTTAACCTCTTATCCTAACGTTAATGCATAACCCATTTCCTGAGAACAACCCCTATGCCATAATTCTAACCCTATCTCCTAGTCATCACTGTGACACCTAATCCCTAACCCTAATTCTAAACCGCTAACCCTATCCGTAACCCTACCTACAATCCTAACACTGACAGTAACCCTTACTTCTAACCCCAACGCTATGCCTAACAAAAACCCGAACCCTTGACCCTAACCCTTCACCCTAACCCCTAAGCCTTACCCTAACCCTTAACCCTAATCCTAATCCTAACCATTAAACCTAACCCTAGCTCTTAAAGCTAACCCTAAACCTTACCCTCACGACTAGACCTAACCCTGACACTAACCTAACACCTAACACTAACCAGAATCCCTAAAGCTAATCTTGAACCCTATCCCTAACCCTAGCAGTAAACTTTAACCCTAAACCTAAGCCCAACCCGTAACCCTAATCCTATCCTTTTACTCTAAAACTAACCCCTAAACCTAACCCCTATACCTCACCCTAACTCTAACCCCAATCCTAATTCTAACCATACCCCTTCATAAAACACTAACTCCTAACCGCTAACCCTAACACTAACCAAAAACCCTAATCACTAATCCCTAACCCTAACGCTTAAACTTTACCCTAACCGTTAACCCTCACCCTAAATCTTAACACTGACCCTAACCTTCACCTTTAACTCTAAGCCTAGCCCTTAACCCTACAGTAAGGAAGACCCTTAATGCTAATGGGATCCCTTATCCCTAACCCTAACACTACAGCTAACAATAACCCTAACATTTGATCCTTAAACCTAACCCCTAACACTTACTTTAACCCCAAACCAAAACCCTAATCCTAAGCATTAAACCTAACCCTATCTCTTAACCCTAAGGCTAGCCCTTTCCCTAACGCCTAGATCTAACCCTAAATCTAACCTCCCGCCTAATCCTGACCATAAGCCCTAATGCTAACTCTAACCCTGAACCCTAAACCTACCCGTAACCCTTAACACTAACCCTATCCGTGAACCTTAACCCTGACCCTAACCATTACCCGCACCCAAGCATTTAACTCTGACCCTACCCCTAATCGTTAATGATAACCCTAACACTAAACCCTAAGCCTAAGCCCAACACTTAACCCTAATCCTATCCCTTAACCCTAACACTAACCCTAACCCTAATGCTAACCCCTAAACCTAACCCTAACCGGGACCAGTAAACCTAACTCTAACCTCTAACACAAACCATAGCACATAACTCTAACCCTAAAACTAACCCTAACCGTAACTCTAACCCTAAACCCTAACTCTTAACCCTAACCCTAAGCGTTAACTCTCACGCTAAACTTTAATCCTAACCCTAGTCCTAATCTTCAACCCTAAACCTAACACTTAACCCTAACCCTGTACCTAACCCTAACCCCTCATCTTAACCCTAACCGTAATCCACAACCCGAAACCAAAGTGTAACCGTTAAACCTAAGAGTAACCTTTAACCCTAACCCTAATCCCTAACCCTAAGCCTTCACCCTAACACTAAACTTCATCCTTAACCCTAACCATAATCCTAACCCTAAATCTAATTCTCAGACTTCTTGCTTTCTTAGAGTTTAGAAAGCCTGCAATCCTCCCGTGCCATGCGTGAAAGGAGGCTCTACCACTGTGTCCTGCATGAAACCCATGGGCCCATACCCAGAGTATGATAGAGTGGGTTCCCGGGTACAATCCCAGCCCCCTAAACTCCCCCCGCCCGCCTAATGCAGACAGGGCCCGTGCGCTAAGCATAAACAATACCTTTAACAGATAAGCCTAACCCTGAACATAACACCCAACCCTGTTCCTATTTCTCCCCTTAACACGTAAACCTCACCGTGCGCCTAACTTTAACCTCTTATCCTAACGTTAATGCATAACCCATTTCCTGAGAACAACCCCTATCCCATAATTCTAACCCTATCTCCTAGTCATCACTGTGACACCTAATCCCTAACCCTAATTCTAAACCGCTAACCCTAACCGTAACCCTACCTACAACCCTAACACTGACAGTAACCCTTACTTCTAACCCCAACGCTATGCCTAACAAAAACCCTAACCCTTGACCCTAACCCTTCACCCTAACCCCTAAGCCTTACCCTAACCTTTAACCCTAATCCTAATCCTAACCATTAAACCTAACCCTAGCTCTTAAAGCTAACCCTAAACCTTACCCTCACGACTAGACCTAACCCTGACACTAACCTAACACCTAACACTAACCAGAACCCCTAAAGCTAACCCTGAACCCTATCCCTAACCCTAGCAGTAAACTTTAACCCTAAACCTAAGCCCAACCCGTAACCCTAATCCTATCCTTTTACCCTAAAACTAACCCCTAAACCTAACCCCTATACCTCACCCTAACTCTAACCCCAATCCTAATTCTAACCATATCCCTTCATAAAACACTAACTCCTAACCGCTAACCCTAACACTAACCAAAAACCCTAATCACTAATCCCTAACCCTAACGCTTAACTTTTACCCTAACCGTTAACCCTCACCCTAAATCTTAACACTGACCCTAACCTTAACCTTTAACTCTAAGCCTAACCCTTAACCCTACAGTAAGGAAGACCCTTAATGCTAATGGGATCCCTTATCCCTAACCCTAACACTACAGCTAAAAATAACCCTAACCTTGGATCCTTAAACCTAACCCCTAACACTTACTTTAACCCCAAACCCTAACCCTAATCCTAAGCATTAAACCTAAACCTATCTCTTAACCCTAACGCTAGCCCTTACCCTAACGCCTAGATCTAACCCTAAATCTAACCTCCCGCCTAATCCTAACCTTAAGCCCTTATGCTAACACTAACCCTGAACCCTAAACCTACCCGTAACCCTTAACACTAACCCTATCCATGAACCTTAACCTTGACCCTAACCATTACCCGCACCCAAGAATTTAACCCTGACCCTAACCCTAATACTTAATGCTAACCTTAACACTAAACCCTAACCCTAAGCCCAACACTTAACCCTAATCCTATCCCTTAACCCTAACCCTAACCCTAACCCTAATGCTACCCCCTAAACGTAACCCTAACCATGACCAGTAAACCGAACCCTAACCTGTAACACAAACCATAGCACATAACTCTAACCCTAAAACTAACCCTAACCCTAACCCTAAACCCTAACTCTTAACCTTAACCCTAAGCGTTAACTCTCACGCTAACCTTTAATCCTAACCCTAATCCTAATCTTCAACCCTAAACCTAACACTTAACCCTAACCCTGTACCAAACCCTAACCCCTGATCTTAACCCTAACCTTAAACCTCAACCCTAAACCAAAGTTTAACCGTTAAACCTAAGAGTAACCTTTAACCCTAACCCTAATCCCTAACCCTAAGCCCTCACCCTAACACTAAACTTCATCCTTAACCCTAACCAGAATCCTAACCCTAAATCTAATTCTCAGACTTCTCGCTTCCTTAGAGTTTAGAAAGCCTGCAATCCTCCCATGACATGCTTTAAAGGAGGCTCTACCACTGTGTCCTGCATGAAACCCACGGGCCCATACCCAGAGTATGATAGAGTGGGTTCCCGGGTACAATCCCAGCCCCCTAAACTCCCCCCGCTCGCTTAATGCAGACAGGGCCCGTGCGCTAAGCATAAACAATACCTTTAACAGATAACCCTAACCCTGAACATAACACCCAACCCTGTTCGTATTTCTCCCCTTAACACGTAAACCTCACCGTGCGCCTAACTTTAACCTCTTATCCTAACGTTAATGCATAACCCATTTCCTGAGAACAACCCCTATCCCATAATTCTAACCCTATCTCCTAGTCATCACTGTGACACCTAATCCCTAACCCTAATTCTAAACCGCTAACCCTAACCGTAACCCTACCTACAACCCTAACACTGACAGTAACCCTTACTTCTAACCCCAACGCTATGCCTAACAAAAACCCTAACCCTTGACCCTAACCCTTCACCCTAACCCCTAAGCCTTACCCTAACCCTTAAACCTAATCCTAATCCTAACCATTAAACCTAACCCTAGCTCTTAAAGCTAACCCTAAACCTTACCCTCACGACTAGACCTAACCCTGACACTAACCTAACACCTAACCCTAACCAGAACCCCTAAAGCTAACCCTGAAACCTATCCCTAACCCCAGCAGTAAACTTTAACCCTAAATCTAAGCCCAACCCGTAACCCTAATCCTATCCTTTTACCCTAAAACTAACCCCTAAGCCTAACCCCTATACCTCACTCTAACTCTAACCCCAATCCTAATTCTAACCATACCCCTTCATAAAACACTAACTCCTAACCGCTAACCCTAACACTAACCAAAAACCCTAATCACTAATCCCTAACCCTAATGCTTAACCTTTACCCTAACCGTTAACCCTCACCCTAAATCTTAACACTGACCCTAACCTTAACCTTTAACTCTAAGCCTAACCCTTAACCCTACAGTAAGGAAGACCCTTAATGCTAATGGGATCCCTTATCCCTAACCCTAACACTACAGCTAAAAATAACCCTAACCTTGGATCCTTAAACCTAACCCCTAACACTTACTTTAACCCCAAAGCCTAACCCTAATCCTAGGCATTAAACCTAACCCTATCTCTTAACCCTAACGCTAGCCCTTACCCTAACGCCTAGATCTAACCCTAAATCTAACCTACCGCCTAATCCTAACCTTAAGCCCTAATGCTAACACTAACCCTGAACCCTAAACCTACCCGTAACCCTTAACACTAACCCTATCCGTGAACCTTAACCCTGACCCTAACCATTACCCGCACCCAAGCATTTAACCCTGATTCTAAATCTAATCCTTAATGATAAACCTAACACTAAACCCTAACCCTAAGCCCAACACTTAACCCTAATCCTATCCCTTAACCCTAACCCTAACCCTAATGCTACCCCCTAAACGTAACCCTAACCGTGACCAGTAAACCTAACCCTAACCTCTAACACAAACCATAGCACATAACTCTAACCCTAAAACTAACCCTAACACTAACCCTAACCCTAAACCCTAACTCTTAACCTTAACCCTAAGCGTTAACTCTCACGCTAACCTTTAATCGTAACCCTAATCCTAATCTTCAACCCTAAACCTAACACTTAACCCTAACCCTGTACCAAACCCTAACCCCTCATCTTAACCCTAACCGTAAACCTCAACCCTAAACCAAAGTGTAACCGTTAAACCTAAGAGTAACCTTTAACCCTAACCGTGATCCCTAACCCTAAGCCCTCACCCTAACACTAAACTTCATCCTTAACCCTAACCATAATCCTAACCCTAAATCTAATTCTCAGACTTCTTGCTTCCTTTTTTTTTTTATTTTTATTTTTTCAATTTAATTTTACAGAATCAAAGAGTCTAACAGTATATCTTGTTAGATACAGTATGTCCTCATAATGTATACATTATTTCTTGTACAATAATATGAAATAATATGGGAAATATTCATGATAAATTATTAAGTGAACAGTGCAAGTTAAAAACAATAGTTTCATATTTTTTTCCCCACCCCCCCTTTTCCGAGTCATCACCTTCAAGTGTTACCACTCCCCAAACGGTGCGCAATGCACTCATTGTGTAGGCATACCCCCATCCCCTCCCCCACCCCCCACCTCAGTCTGATGTCCAATTGGTGTCATTCCCAGATTTGTATTTAGGTGATGATCAGGGAAACCAATTTTCTGGTGAGTACATGTGATGCTTGTTTTTCCATTCTTGGGATACTTCACTTAATATAATGGGTTCCAACTCTCTCCAGGAGAACCATAGAGATGTCGTATCTTCATCATTCCTTATAGCTGAGTAATATTCCATGGTATACATATACCACAGTTTACTAATCCAATCATGTATTGATGGGCATTTGGGTTGTTTCCACATCTTTGCTATTGTGAATTGTGCTGCTATAAACATTTGGGTACACGTGCCTTTGTTACAGAATGACCTTTTTTCCTTTGGGTATATGCCCAATAATGGGATTGCTGGGTCAAATGGCAGGTCTACTTGAATCTGTTTAAGATACCTCCATAATGCTTTCCACAGGGGTTGCACTAGTTTGCAGTCCCACCAGCAGTGAATTAGTGTTCCTGTCTCTCCACACCCACGCCAACATGTGTTGTTTTGGGTTTTTTTGATAAAGGCCATTCTCACTGGGGTTAAGTGATATCTCATTGTGGTTTTGATTTCCATTTCCCTGATGATTAGAGATGTTGAACACTTTTTCATATGTTTGTTAGCCATTTTTATATCTTCTTTTGAAAAATTTCTATTCATGTCCTTTGCCCACTTTTTGATAGGGTTGCTTGATTTTTTCTTGCTGATTTTCCTGAGTTCTAAATAGATTCTTGTTATCAGTCCTTTATCTGATGTGTAGTATGCAAAAATTTTTTCCCATTCTGTAGGTGGTCTGTTTATTCTCTGGACTGTTTCTTTGGCTGTGCAGAAGCTTTTTAATTTAATCATGTCCCATTCATTTATTTTTGTTGCTGCTGTGATTGCCTTGGGGGTCTTCTTCATAAATTCTTTGCCTAGGCCAATGTCTGTAAGAGTCTTTCCTACATTTTCTTCTAGAATTCTGATTGTATCACGCCTAAGGTTTAAGTCTGTTATCCACCGTGATTTGATTTTTGTGAGAGGTGAAAGCTGTGGGTCCTGTTTCAGTCTTCTGCAAGTGGCTAACCAATTCTCCCAGCACCATTTGTTGAATAGGGATTCTTGTCCCCAGAGTATATTCTTTCCCGCTTTGTCAAAAATTAGGTGACTATATGAGGATGGTTCTATATTTGGATTTTCTGTTGTGTTCCACTGGTCTGTGTCCCTGCACTTGTGCCAATACCAGGCTGTTTTAAGAACCACGGCCTTGTAGTATAGTTTGAGGTCTGGCAAATTAATACCTCCCATTTTGTTTTTATTGCTTAAAATTGCTTTTGCTATACGGGGTCTTCTTTGATTCCATACAAAGTGTATAATTATTTTCTCTATGTCTGTAAAGAATGATGTTGGTAATTTAATAGGGATTGCATTGAATGTGTAGATCACTTTGGGTAGTATAGACATTTTAACAATGTTGATTCTTCCGATCCACGAGCATGGTATATTTTTCCATCTATTTGCAAGTTCTGCTATTTCTTTTCTCAGTGTTTCATAGTTTTCCTTATAGAGGTCCTTTACCTCTTTAGTTAGATATATACCTAGATATTTTATTTTCTTTGTTGCTATTTTGAAGGGTATTGAGTCTTTAATTTGGTTTTCCGATTGACTGTTATTGGCATATATAAATGCCTCTGATTTGTGTATATTAATTTTGTAGCCTGAGACTTTGCTGTATTCGTTAATCAATTCCAGGAGTCTCTTGGTTGAATCCTGGGGGTTTTCCAGATATAACATCATATCATCAGCAAAAAGTGAGAGTTTGATCTCTTCCTTCCCTATTTGGACTCCCTTGATTCTGCTCTCTTGCCTGATAGCTCTCGCAAGGACTTCCAATACTATGTTGAAAAGTAATGGAGACAATGGGCAGCCCTGTCTGGTTCCAGTTCTAAGTGGGAGTGCTTTCAGTTTTTTCCCATTCAGTATGATGTTGGCTGTGGGTTTGTCATATATGGCTTGTATCATTTTTAGGTAGGTTCCATCAATGCCTATTTTGTTAAGCGTTTTTATCATAAAAGGGTGTTGAATTTTGTCAAATGCTTTTTCTGCATCTAATGAGAGTATCATATGATTTTTGTTTTTGCTTCTATTTATGTGGTGAATTACATTGATAGATTTACGTATGTTGAACCACCCCTGCATCTCTGGGATGAAGCCCACTTGGTCGTGGTGGATTACTTTTTTGATAAGTACTTGGATTCGATTTGCTAGTATTTTATTGAAAATTTTTGCATCTATATTCATGAGGGAAATTGGTCTGTAGTTCTCTATTTTTGTTGTGTCCTTTCCAGGTTTTGGTATTAATGTTATATTGGCTTGGTAGAACGTGTTGGGGAGAACTCCATCCTTCTCAATATTGGAGAATAGTTTATGTAGGATGGGCACCAGTTCTTCTTTGTATGTATGGTAAAATTCAGGTGTGAACCCATCTGGCCCAGGGCTTTTCTTTTTGGGAAGGTTTTTTATTGCTGTTTCGATTTCAGTTCTTGATATTGGTCTGTTCAGGTACTCTATTTCTTCCTGGTTGAGCCTGGGAAGACTATGTGTTTCTAAAAATTTGTCCATTTCCTCCACGTTCTCCAGTTTGTGTGCATAAAGATTTTTGTAGAATTCATAGATGATATCTTGTATCTCTGTAGCATCGGTTGTGATTTCTCCTTTCATGTTCCTAATGGAGGTTATTAGAGATTTTACTTTTGTGCTCTTGGTTAGTCTAGCCAGAGGTGTGTCTATTTTGTTTATCTTTTCAAAGAACCAACTTTTTGTTTTATTAATTTCCCTTATAGTTTCTTTGTTGTCCTTTTCATTTAGTTCTGATTTGATCTTAGTAATTTCTTGCCTTCTGCTGGGTTTGGGATCGTTCTGTTCTTCTTTCTCCAGCTCTTTGAGTCTATTCGTTAGGTTGTCTATTTGCATGTTTTCTGTCTTTTTGATATAGGCATTTATGGATATGAATTTTCCTCTCAGGACTGCTTTAGCTGCATCCCATAGATTTTGATAAGTTGTATCTCCATTGTCATTTAATTCAAAGAAATTTTTGATTTCCATCTTGATTTCTTCTTTTATAGAATAATTATTCAGGAGAAGGTTATTTAGCTTCCATGACTTTGAGTAAGAGTGAGGGTTTCTGTTTGTGATCATTGTTACTTTTATTCCGCTGTGATCTGAGAAGATGCATGGTATAATTTCTATTTTTTTGAATTTTTGAAGACATGATTTATGTCCTAGGACATGGTCAATCTTAGAGAATGTCCTGTGAGCTGATGAGAAGAATGTATATTCTGTGGACTTTGGGTAGAATGTCCTATAGATGTCAGCCATGCCCATTTGTTCTAGCATTCTATTTAGGTCCATTATGTCTTTGTTTATTTTCTGTTTAGAGGATCTGTCCTGTACTGTCAGTGGGGTGTTAAAGTCTCCAGCTATTACAGTATTATTATCTATCATCTGGTTCAGATCTAGTAGGGTTTGCTTTATGAATCTAGGTGCACCTAGGTTGGGTGCATATATATTGAGTATAGTCATGGCTTCTTGTTGAATTGTGCCCTTGACCAGTATGTAGTAGCCATTTTTGTCTTTAATTATTTTTGTTGGTTTGAAAGCTAAGTTATTGGAAATTAAGATTGCCACACCAGCTTTCTTTTCGTTACCGTTTGCATGAAATACCGATTTCCATCCTTTTACTTTCAGTCTAAATGCATCTTTGCTCTTTAGGTGGGTTTCTTGGAGACAGCAGATACTTGGCTTGTGCTTTTTTATCCATTGGGACAGTCTATGTCTCTTGAGCGGGGAATTCAAGCCATTCACATTTATTGAGAAAACTGATAAGTGAGACGGTTTTTTGTTCAGCTTGTTGGGTAGAACTTCATTGCGATGTTTTCTCTCCTGAGCCATTGTGGTATCTGGAATTTGATCTTTAGCTCTTGAGTAGTTTTACATTCGTGGATCTTTCTTGTGCTGATCCGTGTGTAACTCTCTTTTGAGTACTTCTTGCAGGGCTGGTCTTGTCTTGGTGAATTCCTTCAACCTTTGTTTATCTGAGAATGTCTTGTTTTCTCCTTCGTATAGAAAACTTAGCTTAGCTGGGTACAAGATTCTAGGCTGGGCATTATTCTGTTTCAGAAGCGTGAAAATGGGGCCCCAACCTCTTCTTGCTTGTAAGGTTTCAGCTGAGAAATCTGGCGTAATTCTGATGGGTTTTCCTTTGTAAGTTACCTGTTTCTTTCTCCTTACAGCTCGGAGAAGGGACTCTTTAGTGGATATTTTGGTCAGCCTGATGACTACGTGGCGTGGTGTTTTCCTATTTGCTATGAATCTCCCAGGGGTCCTTTGAGCTTCTTGAATCTGTATGTCTAGAGTATTGGCAAGGCCTGGAAAATTTTCCTCGATTATGTCTTCAAATAGCTTGTCCAACCCTTGCTTATTATCTTCTTCGCCCTCAGGAATGCCAATAACTCTCAAGTTAGGTTTCTTCACATAATCCCACATTTCTTGAAGACTCAGATCATTTCTCTTACTTTTTTGATCTATCTCTGTGACTGACTTATTTAGTTGGAAGGAGTTGTCTTCAATTTCTGAGATTCTTTCCTCTGTTTGATCTACCCTGCTTTTGAGACTTTCCACAGTGTTTTGTAGCTCTCTGAGTGAATTCTTCATTTCTAGGAGTTCAGTTTGGTTTTTCTTCAATATTTCAATTTCTTTAGTGAATTTTTCCTCCAAATCCTGTATTTTTTTTGCATTTTCCTTGTGTTGTCTGTCCATTGATTCTTGTATATTATTCAGCTTGTTTATGATCCATAATTGGAATTCTTCCTGTGACATGTTGGTGTTTTGAGTCTGGTTTGTGTCAAATGGTTGAGAGCCGGTATTTCTCTTTGGGGGTGAGCTTTCTGTTTGATTCTTTGTGCTTCCTGTGTTTTTTCGCTGGGCCCTTCCCATCTAGATTGATCGTTGGATCTTTACTTATAGATTTAGTCTGGTTAACAGCACTCTCTGTGCTCTATTCTTAGGCTGTGGAGCAGTCTAGGTATATTGCTTCCTTTGGCAAGAGGGGAAGACTGTTGTGAATTGTTTAGAAATTTTTCTATTTCAGTTGGGGGACTGCTTCTGATGGGTCCATTCCTAGAGGATTGGAGTGATCCAAGACTGCTTTGGTGAGTTAGGACACTGTGTTGTAGTCTTTCAGAGGGCAGGTAGGGTCCACACTAGTAGTGGACCAAAATTCTCTTTGTTTGTTTGTTTCCCTTTGGTTCTTCCTCTATAGGGGTGGTTTCTGTCTCTATCTGCAGGAAAGATACTAGCTGTGGGGAGTGGATGGTGCCCTCCCTCGCTCAGCGCCCCATTTGCCGCAACTCCCACAGGCAAAAGTCTGCCTTGGCCCAATGTCCCCAGGGACCAGGCTCCACACTCTCACTTCTGGAGAAGTAGTCAATGTTTAGACGTGGGTGGGGACCCTATATAAGGTCTGTGGACCAGGGGAGGGGGCCGTCCAAGGAGCCTCTTGGCACCCTATTGCTCCGCAGTGACTTGGCTGTGGGCCCCAAGATGGCTATTGCACGCCCGCAGATCGCCGGCGTTGGGAGTGACTACTCAGGTTCCGGTATGTACCAGAGCCAGGGGCCTGGCCCGTTCCCAAGCTCACCGTGGGTTCCCAATTAGAAGGCAAAAAGAGAGAAGAAATAAGGAAAAAGAAAAAAGAAAAGAAAAGAAAAAAAGAAAAAAAGAAAAAAAAAGGAAGTGAAAAGAAAGAACAGAAGGAGAAGAAAAAGAAAGAGAAAAGAAAAGGAGAAGAGAAGAGGGAAAAAAAGGAAAGAGAAAAGAAAAAACAAAACAACAACAACAAAAAAAAAAAAAGAAGCAAAATAAAACAAAACAAAACAAAGGAAAAACAAAAACCAAACTAACAAATAACACAAAGAGACCTAACCCAGAAACAGCGAAAACACAAACACAAAAGAACAAAAACAGAGCTACACAGCACTACAGCGCATCACTAAACGAAGGGATACACAATTCTGAAGTATATAGTTCAGCAGCTCAATGATTGTGTTTTTGCGCCTTAGCGCAGCTCCGCCCCTTCACGCCCGCTCCGTTGATTCCGGAGTGGCAACTCAATGTTTATTTTACGTCTTAGCGCAGCTCCGCCCCTTCACGCCGAGTGCGGCCGGCGGAGATGGCGCGGGCCCAGAGACCAGCGGGGGGCGCCGGGGAGAGAGAGCCGCTGGGCACCTTATGGCTCCCGAGCGGTTCCGCCTTTGCTTTCAAGATGGCGCCCGCAGCGCTCCGGGGTCGGAGGGGGACCGGCTCCCCGGCAGGCAGAGACCAGGGACCGCCGCTGCCGGGGTGTTTGGTGGGCAAAGCCGCCGGGGGCCACCGGCTGAAGAAACACCGACAAAAGTAGCGCAGAGGTACAGCGCAATTCGCTGATCGGGGATTGTTCGTGCCCCTCCCCCCGGCACAGGTCCGTCCCTTCTCGCCAAGGACTGTCTCAGCCGAGACTTCCCACGTTCCAAGCTATTCTCCCGAAAAAGCCTCCTGTCTGCAATGCCCTACGTCTCGCTCGGTGATTCTGCTCTGGCTTGCGAGGGGGTCTCCAAGCAATTGGGGGTGGAGGTCAGTGAGGAGCGCAAGCCGCTTTTCCTAAAGACTGCCCCTGCCCCACCTGGGGGCGGGCGCAGCCGCCTGCGCTCTGCTGGCTACTGTCTGTTCCGCGCCTTCCGCAGAGTTCCGCGATCTTAATTTCTGTTCACCTCAGACCTCACTTGCTCTGTTTGTCCCACGCTGATTCTCCGTGGATTCACACCGCTGTTCCTGTGTGGGAGCGGTCCTCTAGCGTTGTGGCAGGTCCGGATCCACGGATCCTCGCCGGGGCGCAGATTCGAGCAGTCACCGCCACTCCGCCATCTTCGCTTGCTTTCTTAGAGTTTAGAAAGCCTGCAATCCTCCCATGCCATGCATGAAAGGAGGCTCTACCACTGTGTCCTGCATGAAACCCATGGGCCCATACCCAGAGAATGATAGAGTGGGTTCCCGGGTACAATCCCAGCCCCCTAAACTCCCCCCGCTCGCCTAATGCAGACAGGGCCCGTGCGCTAAGCATAAACAATACCTTTAACAGATAACCCTAACGCAGAACATAACACCCAACCCTGTTCCTATTTCTCCCCTTAACACGTAAACCTCACCGTGCGCCTAACTTTAACCTCTTATCCTAACGTTAATGCATAACCCATTTCCTGAGAACAACCCCTATCCCATAATTCTAACCCTATCTCCTAGTCATCACTGTGACACCTAATTCTAAACCACTAACCCTAACCGTAACCCTACCTACAACCCTAACACTGACAGTAACCCTTACTTCTAACCCCAACGCTATGCCTAACAAAAACCCTAACCCTTGACCCTAACCCTTCACCCTAACCCCTAAGCCTTACCCTAACCCTTAACCCTAATCCTAATCTTAACCGTTAAACCTAACCCTAGCTCTTAAAGCTAACCCTAAACCTTACCCTCACGACTAGACCTAACCCTGACACTAACCTAACACCTAACCCTAACCAGAACCCCTAAAGCTAACCCTGAACCCTATCCCTAACCCTAGCAGTAAACTTTAACCCTAAACCTAAGCCCAACCCGTAACACTAATCCTATCCTTTTACCCTAAAACTAACCGCTAAACCTAACCCCTATACCTCACCCTAACTCTAACCCCAATCCTAATTCTAACCATACCCCTTCATAAAACACTAACTCCTAACCGCTAACCCTAACACTAACCAAAAACCCTAATCACTAATCCCTAACCCTAACGCTTAACCTTTACCCTAACCGTTAACCCTCACCCTAAATCTTAACACTGACCCTAACCTTAAACTAATCCTTAATGATGACCCTAACACTCAGCCCTAACACTAAGCCCAACACTTAACCCTAATCCTATCCCTTAACCCTAACCCTAAAACTAATGCTAACCCCTAAACGTAACCCTAACCGTGACCAGTAAACCTAACCCTAACGTCTAACACAAACCATAGCACATAACTCTAACCCTAAAACTAACCCTAACCCTAACCCTAAACCCAAATTCTTAACATTAACCCTAAGCGTTAAATCTCACGCTAACCTTTAATCCTAACCCTAATTCTAATCTTCAACCCTAAACCTAACACTTAACCCTAACCCTGTACCAAATCCTAATCCCTCATCTTAACCCTCACCGTAAACCTCAACCCTAAACCAAAGTGTAACCGTTAAACCTAAGAGTAACCTTTAACCCTAACGCTAATCCCTAACCCTAAGCACTCACCCTAACACTAAACTTCATCCTTAACCCTAACCATAATCCTAACCCTAAATCTAATTCTCAGACTTCTTGCTTTCTTAGAGTTTAGAAAGCCTGCAATCCTCCCATGCCATGCGTGAAAGGAGGCTCTACCACTGTGTCCTGCATGAAACCCACGGGCCCATACCCAGAGTATGATAGAGTGGGTTCCCGGGTACAATCCCAGCCCCCTAAACTCCCCCCGCCCGCCTAATGCAGACAGGGCCCGTGCGCTAAGCATAAACAATACCTTTAACAGATAACCCTAACCCTGAACATAACACCCAACCCTGTTCCTATTTCTCCACTTAACACGTAAACCTCACCGTGCGCCTAACGTTAACCTCTTATCCTAACGTTAATGCATAAATAACCCATTTCCTGAGAACAACCCCTATCCCATATTTCTAACCCTATCTCTTAGTCACCACTGTGACACCTAATCCCTAATCCTAATTCTAAACCGCTAACCCTAACCGTAACCCTACCTACAATCCTAACACTGACAGTCACCCTTACTTCTAACCCCAACGCTATGCCTAACAAAAACCCTAACCCTTGACCCTAACCCTTCACCCTAACCCCTAAGCCTTACCCTAACCCTTAAACCTAATCCTAATCCTAAACATTAAACCTAACCCTAGCTCTTAAAGCTAACCCTAAACCTTACCCTCAGGACTAGACCTAACCCTTACACTAACCTAACACCTAACCCTAACCAGAACCCCTAAAGCTAACCCTGAACCCTATCCCTAACCCCAGCAGTAAACTTTAACCCTAAACCTAAGCCCAACCCGTAACCCTAATCCTATCCTTTTACCCTTAAAGTAACCCCTAAACCTAACCCCTCTACCTCACCCTAACTCTAACCCCAATCCTAATTCTAACCATACCCCTTCATAAAACACTAACTCCTACCCGCTAACCCTAACACTAACCAAAAACCCTAATCACTAATCCCTAACCCTAACGCTTAACATTTACCCTAACCGTTAACCCTCACCCTAACTCTTAACACTGACCCTAACCTTAACCTTTAACTCTAAGCCTAACCCTTAACCCTACAGTAAGGAAGACCCTTAATGCTAATGGGATCCCTTATCCCTAACCCTAACACTACAGCTAAAAATAACCCTAACCTTGGATCCTTAAACCTAACCCCTAACACTTACTTTAACCCCAAACCCTAACCCTAATCCTAAGCATTAAACCTAACCCTATCTCTTAACCCTAACGCTAGCCCTTACCCTAACGCCTAGATCTAACCCTAAATCTAACCTACCGCCTAATCCTAACCTTAAGCCCTAACGCTAACACTAACCCTGAACCCTAAACCTACCCGTAACCCTTAACACTAACCCTATCCGTGAACCTTCAACCTGACCCTAACCATTACCCGCACCCAAGCATTTAACCCTGACCCTAACCCTAATCCTTAATGCTAACCCTAACACTAAACCCTAACCCTAAGCCCAACACTTAACCCTAATCCTATCCCTTAACCCTAACCCTAACCCTACCCTAATGCTAACGCCTAAACGTAACCCTAACCGTGACCAGTAAACCTAACCCTAACCTCTAACACAAACCATAGCACATAACTCTAACCCTAAAACTAACCCTAACCGTAACCCTAAACCCTAACTCTTAACCTTAACCCTAAGTGTTAACTCTCAGGCTAACCTTTAATCCTAACCCTAATCCTAACCTTCAACCCTAAACCTAACACTTAACCCTAACCCTGTACCAAACCCTAACCCGTCATCTTAACCCTAACCATAAACCTCAACCCTAAGCCAAAGTTTAACCGTTAAACCTAAGAGTAACCTTTAACCCTAACGCTAATCCCTAACCCTAAGCCCTCACCCTAACACTAAACTTCATCCTTAACCCTAACCAGAATCCTAACCCTAAATCTCATTCTCAGACTTCTTGCTTTCTTAGAGTTTAGAAAGCCTGCAATCCTCCCATGCCATGCGTGAAAGGAGGCTCTACCACTGTGTCCTGCATGAAACCCACGGGCCCATACCCAGAGTATGATAGAGTGGATTCCCGGGTACAATCCCAGCCCCCTAAACTCCCATGGCCCGCCTAATGCAGACAGGGCCCATGCGCTAAGCATAAACAATACCTTTAACAGATAACCCTAACCCTGAACATAACACCCAACCCTGTTCCTATTTCTCCCCTTAACACGTAAACCTCACCGTGCGCCTAACTTTAACCTCTTATCCTAACGTTAATGCATAACCCATTTCCTGAGAACAACCCCTATCCCATAATTCTAACACTATCTCCTAGTCATCACTGTGACACCTAATCCCTAAACCTAATTCTAAACCGCTAACCCTAACCGTAACCCTACCTACAACCCTAACACTGACAGTAACCCTTACTTCTAACCCCAACGCTATGCCTAACAAAAACCCTAACCCTTGACCCTAACCCTTCACCCTAACCCCTAAGCCTTACCCTAACCCTTAACCCTAATCCTAATCCTAACCATTAAACCTAACCCTAGCTCTTAAAGCTAACCCTAAACCTTACCCTCACGACTAGACCTAACCCTGACACTAACCTAACACCTAACCCTAAGCAGAACCCCTAAAGCTAACCCTGAACCCTATCCCTAACCCTAGCAGTAAACTTTAACCCTAAACCTAAGCCCAACCCGTAACCCTAATCCTATCCTTTTGCCCTAAAACTAACCCCTAAACCTAACCCCTATACGTCACCCTAACTCTAACCCCAATCCTAATTCTAACCATACCCCTTCATAAAACACTAACTCCTAACGGCTAACCCTAACACTAACCAAAATCCCTAATCACTAATCCCTAACCCTAACGCTTAAACTTTACCCTAACCGTTAACCCTCACCCTAAATCTTAACACTGACCCTAACCTTAACCTTTAACTCTAAGCCTAAACCTTAACCCTACAGGAAGGAAGACCCTTAATGCTAATGGGATCCCTTATCCCTAACCCTAACACTACAGCTAAAAATAACCCTAACCTTGGATCCTTAAACCTAACCCCTAACACTTACTTTAACCCCAAACCCTAACCCTAATCCTAAGCATTAAACCTAACCCTATCTCTTAACCCTAACGCTAGCCCTTACCCTAACGCCTAGATCTAACCCTAAATCTAACCTACCACCTAATCCTAACCTTAAGCCCTAATGCTAACACTAACCCTGAACCCTAAACCTACCCGTAACACTTAACACTAACCTTATCCGTGAACCTTATCCCTGACCCTAACCATTACCCGCACCCAAGCATTTAACCCTGATTCTAACCCTAATCCTTAATGATAAACCTAACACCAAACCCTAACCCTAAGCCCAACACTTAACCCTAATCCTATCCCTTAACCCTAACCCTAACCCTAATGCTACCCCCTAAACGCAACCCTAACCGTGACCAGTAAACCTAACCCTAACCTCTAACACAAACCATAGCACATAACTCTAACCCTAAAACTAACCCTAACCCTAACCCTAAACCCTAAATCTTAACCTTAACCCTAAGCGTTAACTCTCACGCTAACCTTTAATCCTAACCCTAATCCTAATCTTCAACCCTAAACCTAACACTTAACCCTAACCCTGTACCAAACCCTAACCCCTCATCTTAACCCTAACCGTAAACCTCAACCCTAAATTAAAGTGTAACCGTTAAACCTAAGAGTAACCTTTAACCCTAACCCTAATCCCTAACCCTAAGCCCTCACCCTAACACTAAACTTCATCCTTAACCCTAACCAGAATCCTAACCCTAAATCTAATTCTCAGACTTCTTCCTTTCTTAGAGTTTAGAAAGCCTGCAATCCTCCCATGCCATGCGTGAAAGGAGGCTCTACCACTGTGTCCTGCATGAAACCCACGGGCCCATACCCAGAGTATGATAGAGTGGGTTCCCGGGTACAATCCCAGCCCCCTAAACTCCCCCCGCCCGCCTAATGCAGACAGGGCCCGTGCGCTAAGCATAAACAATACCTTTAACAGATAACCCTAACCCTGAACATAACACCCAACCCTGTTCCTATTTCTCCCCTTAACACGTAAACCTCACCATGCGCCTAACTTTAACCTCTTATCCTAACGTTAATGCATAACCCATTTCCTGAGAACAACCCCTATCCCATCATTCTAACCCTATCTCCTAGTCATCACTGTGACACCTAATCCCTAACCCTAATTCTAAACCGCTAACCCTAACCGTAACCCTACCTACAACCCTAACACTGACAGTAACCCTTACTTCTCACCCCAACGCTATGCCTAACAAAAACCCTAACCCTTGACCCTAACCCTTCACCCTAACCGCTAAGCCTTACCCTAACCCTTAACCCTAATCCTAATCCTAACCATTAAACCTAACCCTAGCTCTTAAAGCTAACCCTAAACCTTACCCTCATGACTAGACCTAACCCTGACACTAAAATAACACCTAACCCTAACCAGAACCCCTAAAGCTAACTCTGAACCCTATCCCTAAACCTAGCAGTAAACTTTAACCCTAAACCTAAGCCCAATCCATGACCCTAATCCTATACTTTTACCCTAAAACTAACCCCTAAACCTAACCCCTATACCTCACCCTAACTCTAACCCCAATCCTAATTCTAACCATACCCCTTCATAAAACACTAACTCCTAACCGCTAACCCTAACACTAACCAAAATCCCTAATCACTAATCCCTAACCCTAACGCTTATCCTTTACCCTAACCGTTAACCCTCACACTAAATCTTAACACTGACCCTAACCTTAACCTTTAACTCTAAGCCTAACACTTAACCCTACAGGAAGGAAGACCCTTAATGCTAATGGGATCCCTTATCCCTAACCCTAACACTACAGCTAAAAATAACCCTAACCTTGGATCCTTAAACCTAACCCCTAACACTTACTTTAACCCCAAACCCTAACCCTAATCCTAAGCATTAAACCTAACCCTATCTCTTAACCCTAACGCTAGCCCTTACCCTAACGCCTAGATCTAACCCTAAATGTAACCTACCCCCTAATCCTAACCTTAAGCCCTAATGCTAACACTAACCCTGAACCCTAAACCTACCCGTAACCCTTAACACTAACCTTATCCGTGAACCTTATCCCTGACCCTAACCATTACCCGCACCGAAGCATTTAACCCTGATTCTAACCCTAATCCTTAATGATAAACCTAACACTAAACCCTAACCCTAAGCACAACACTTAACCCTAATCCTATCCCTTAACCCTAACCCTAACCCTAATGCTACCCCCTAAACGAAACCCTAACCGTGAGCAGTAAACCTAACCCTAACCTCTAACACAAACCATAGCACATAACTCTAACCTTAAAACTAACCCTAACACTAACCCTAACCCTAAACCCTAACTCTTAACCTTAACCCTAAGCGTTAACTCTCACGCTAACCTTTAATCCTAACCCTAATCCTAATCTTCAACCCTAAACCTAACACTTAACCCTAACCCTGTACCAAACCCTAACCCCTCATCTTAACCCTAACCGTAAACCTCAACCCTAAACCAAAGTGTAACCGTTAAACCTAAGAGTAACCTTTAACCCTAACCCTATTCCCTAACCCTAAGCCCTCACCCTAACACTAAACTTCATCCTTAACCCTAACCAGAATCCTAACCCTAAATCTAATTCTCAGACTTCTTGCTTTCTTAGAGTTTAGAAAGCCTGCAATCCTCCCATGCCATGCGTGAAAGGAGGCTCTACCACTGTGTCCTGCATGAAACCCACGGGCCCATACCCAGAGTATGATAGAGTGGGTTCCCGGGTACAATCCCAGCCCCCTAAACTCCCCCCGCCCGCCTAATGCAGACAGGGCCCGTGCGCTAAGCATAAACAATACCTTTAACAGATAACCCTAACCCTGAACATAACACCCAACCCTGTTCCTATTTCTCCCCTTAACACGTAAACCTCACCGTGCGCCTAACTTTAACCTCTTATCCTAACGTTAATGCATAACCCATTTCCTGAGAACAACCCCTATCCCATAATTCTAACCCTATCTCCTAGTCATCACTGTGACACCTAATCCCTAACCCTAATTCTAAACCGCTAACCCTAACCGTAACCCTACCTACAACCCTAACACTGACAGTAACCCTTACTTCTAACCCCAACGCTATGTCTAACAAAAACCCTAACCCTTGACCCTAACCCTTCACCCTAACCCCTAAGCCTTACCCTAACCCTTAACCCTAATCCTAATCCTAACCATTAAACCTAACCCTAGCTCTTAAAACTAACCCTAAACCTTACCCTCACGGCTAGACCTAACCCTGACACTAACCTAAAACCTAACCCTAACCAGAACCCCTAAAGCTAACCCTGAACCCTATCCCTAACCCTAGCAGTACACTTTAACCCTAAACCTAAGCCCAACCCGTAACCCTAATCCTATCCTTTTACCCTAAAACTAACCCCTAAACCGAACCCCTATACCTCACCCTAACTCTAACCCCAATCCTAATTCTAACCATACCCCTTCATAAAACACTAACTCCTAACCGCTAACCCTAACACTAACCAAAAACCCTAATCACTAATCCCTAACCCTAACGCTTAACCTTTACCCTAACCATTAACCCTCACACTAAATCTTAACACTGACCCTAACCTTAACCTTTAACTCTAAGCCTAACACTTAACCCTACAGTAAGGAAGACCCTTAATGCTAATAGGATCCCTTATCCCTAACCCTAACACTACAGCTAAAAATAACCCTAACCTTGGATCCTTAAACCTAACCCCTAACACTTACTTTAACTCTAA
The DNA here is from genome assembly GCF_041146395.1 of Eulemur rufifrons. Classification (NCBI taxonomy): domain Eukaryota; kingdom Metazoa; phylum Chordata; class Mammalia; order Primates; family Lemuridae; genus Eulemur; species Eulemur rufifrons. The sequence goes on from NC_091001.1 coordinate 2,058,088, forward strand.
ACCCTAACCCTAATCCTAAGCATTAAACCTAACCCTATCTCTTAACCCTAACGCTAGCCCTTACCCTAACGCCTAGATCTAACCCTAAATCTAAAGTACCACCTAATCCTAACCTTAAGCACTAATGCTAACACTAACCCTGAACCCTAAACCTACCCGTAACCATTAACACTAACCCTATCTGTGAACCTTAACCCTGACCCTAACCATTACCCGCACCCAAGCATTTAACCCTGACCTTAGCCCTAATCCTTAATGCTAACCCTAACACTAAACCCTAACCCTAAGCCCAACACTTATCCCTAATCCTATCCCTTAACCTTAACCCTAAAACTAATTCTAACCCCTAAACGTAACCCTAACCATGACCAGTAAACCTAACCCTAACCTCTAACACAAACCATAGCACATAACTCTAACCCTAAAACTAACCCTAACCCTAACCCTGAACCCTAACTCTTAACCTTAACCCTAAGCGCTAACTCTCAAGCTAACCTTTCATTATAACCCTAATCCTAATCTTCAACCCTAAACCTAACACTTAATCCTAAACCTGTACCAAACCCTAACCCCTCATCTTAACCCTAACCGTAAACCTCAACCCTAAACCAAAGTGTAACCGTTAAACCTAAGAGTAACCTTTAACCCTAACCCTAATCCCTAACCCTAAGCCCTCACCCTAACACTAAACTTCATCCTTAACCCTAACCAGAATCCTAACCCTAAATCTAATTCTCAGACTTCTTGCTTTCTTAGAGTTTAGAAAGCCTGCAATCCTCCCATGCCATGCGTGAAAGGAGGCTCTACCACTGTGTCCTGCATGAAACCCACGGGACCATACACAGAGTATGATAAAGTGGGTTTCCGGGTACAATCCCAGCCCCCTAAACTCCCCCCGCCCGCCTAATGCAGACAGGGCCCGTGCGCTAAGCATAAACAATACATTTAACAGATAACCCTAACCCTGAACATAACACCCAACCCTGTTCCTATTTCTCCCCTTAACACGTAAACCTCACCGTGCGCCTAACTTTAACCTCTTATCCTAACGTTAATGCATAACCCATTTCCTGAGAACAACCCCTATCCCATCATTCTAACCCTATCTCCTAGTCATCACTGTGACACCTAATCCCTAACCCTAATTCTAAACCGCTAACCCTAACCGTAACCCTACCTACAACCCTAACACTGACAGTAACCCTTACTTCTAATCCCAACGCTATGCCTCACAAAAACCCTAACCCATGACCCTAACCCTTCACCCTAACCCCTAAGCCTTACCCTAACCCTTAACCCTAATCCTAATCCTAACCATTAAACCTAACCCTAGCTCTTAAAGCTAACCCTAAACCTTACCCTCACGACTAGACCTAACCCTGACACTAACCTATCACCTAACCCTAACCAGAACCCCTAAAGCTAACCCTGAACCCATCCCTAACCCTAGCAGTAAACTTTAACCCTAAACCTAAGCCCAACCCGTAACCCTAATCCTATCCTTTTACCCTAAAACTAATCCCTAAACCTAACCCCTATACCTCACCCTAACTCTAACCCCAATCCTAATTCTAACCATACCCCTTCATAAAACACTAACTCCTAACCGCTAACCCTAACACTAACCAAAAATCCTAATCACTAATCCCTAAACCTAACGCTTAACCTTTACCCTAACTGTTAACCCTCACCCTAAATCTTAACAGTGACCCTAACCTTAACCTTTAACTCTAAGCCTAACCCTTAACCCTACAGTAAGGAAGACCCTTAATGCTAATGGGATCCCTTATCCCTAACCCTAACACTACAGCTAAAAATAACCCTAACCTTGGATCCTTAAACCTAACCCCTAACACTTACTTTAACCCCAAACCCTAACCCTAATCCTAAGCATTAAACCTAACCCTATCGCTTAACCCTAACGCTAGCCCTTACCCCAACGACTAGATCTAACCCTAAATCTAACCTACCGCCTAATCCTAACCTTAAGCCCTAATGCTAACACTAACCCTGAACCCTAAACCTACCCGTAACCCTTAACACTAACCCTATCCGTGAACCTAAACCCTGACCCTAACCATTACCCGCACCCAAGCATATAACCCTGACCCTATCCCTAATCCTTAATGCTAACCCTAACACTAAACCCTAACCCTAAGCCGAACACTTATCCCTAATCCTAGCCCTTAACCCTAACCCTAACCCTAATGCTACCCCCTAAACGTAACCCTAACCATGACCAGTAAACCTAACCCTAACCTCTAACACAAACCATAGCACATAACTCTAACCCTAAAACTAACCCTAACCCTAACCCTAAACCCTAACTTTTAACCTTAACCCTAAGCGTCAACTCTCACACTAACCTTTAATCCTAACCCTAATCCTAATCTTCAACCCTAAACCTAACACCTAACCCTAACCCTGTACCAAACCCTAACCCCTCATCTTAACCCTAACCGTAAACCTCAACCCTAAACCAAAGTGTAACCGTTAAACCTAAGAGTAACCTTTAATCCTAACCCTAATCCCTAACCCTAAGCCCTCACCCAACACTAAACTTCATCCTTAACCCTAACCAGAATCCTAACCCTAAATCTAATTCTCAGACTTCTTGCTTTCTTAGAGTTTAGAAAGCCTGCAATCCTCGCATGCCATGCGTGAAAGGAGGCTCTACCTCTGTGTCCTGCATGAAATCCATGGGCCCATACCCAGAGTATGATAGAGTGGGTTCCCGGGTACAATCCCAGCCCCGTAAACTCACCCCGCCCGCCTAATGCAGACAGGGCCCGTGCGCTAAGCATAAACAATACCTTTAACAGATAACCCTAACCCTGAACATAACACCAAATCCTGTTCCTATTTCTCCCCTTAACATGAAAACCTCACCGTGCGCCTAACTTTAACCTCTTATCCTAATGTTAATGCATAACCCATTTCCTGAGAACAACCCCTATCCCATAATTCTAACCCTATCTCCTAGTCATCACTGTGACACCTAATCCCTAACCCTAATTCTAAACCGCTAACCCTAACCGTAACCCTACCTACAACCCTAACACTGACAGTAACCCTTACTTCTAACCCCAACGCTATGCCTAACAAAAAACCTAACCCTTGTCCTTAACCCTTCACCCTAACCCCTAGGCCTTACCCTAACCCTTAACCCTAATCCTAATCCTAACCATTAAACCTAACCCTAGCTCTTAAAGCTAACCCTAAACCTTACCCTCACGACTAGACCTAACCCTGACACTAACCTAACAACTAACCCTAACCAGAAACCCTAAAGCTAATCCTGAACCCTATCCCTAACCCCAGCAGTAAACTTTAACCCTAAACCTAAGCCCAACCCGTAACCCTTATCCTATCCTTTTACCCTAAAACTAACCCCTAAACCTAACCCCTATACCTCACCCTAACTCTAACCCCAATCCTAATTCTAAACATACCCCTTCATAAAACACTAACTCCAAACCGCTAACCCTAACACTAACCCTAACACTAACCCTAACCAAAAACCCTAATCCCTAATCCCTAAAACTAAAGCTTAACCTTTACCCTAACCGTTAACCCTCACCCTAAATCTTAACCCTGACACTAACCTTAACCTTTAACTCTAAGCCTAACCCTTAACCCTACAGTAAGGAAGACCCTTAATGCTAATGGGATACCTTATCCCTAACCCTAACACTACAGCTAAAAATAACCCTAACCTTGGATCCTTAAACCTAACCCCTAACACTTACTTTAACCCCAAACCCTAACCCTAATCCTAAGCATTAAACCTAACCCTATCTCTTAACCCTAACGCTAGCCCTTACCCTAACGCCTAGATCTAACCCTAAATCTAACCTACCGCCTAATCCTTACCTTAAGCCCTAATGCTAACTCTTACCCTGAACCCTAAACCTACCCGTAACCCTTAACACTAACCCAATACGTGAACCTTCACCCTGACCCTAACCATTACCCGCACCCAAGCATTTAACCCTGACCCTAACCCTAATCCTTAATGCTAACCCTAACACTAAACCCTAACCCTAAGCCCAACACTTATCCCTAATCCTATCCCTTAAGCGTAACCATAACCCTAATGCTAACCCCTAAACGTAACCCTAACCGTGACCAGTAAAGCTAACCGTAACCTGTAACACAAGCCATAGCACATAAGTCTAACCCTAAAACTAACCCTAACCCTAACCCTAACCCTAAACCCTAACTCTTATCCTTAACACTAAGAGTTAACTCTCACGCTAACCTTTAATCCTAACCCTAATCCTAATCTTCAACCCTAAACCTAACACTTAACCCTAACCCTGTACCAAACCCTAACCTCTCATCTTAACCCTAACGGTAAACCTCGACCCTAAACCAAAGTGTAACCGTTAAACCTAAGAGTAACCTTTAACCCTAACCCTAATCCCTAACCCTAAGCCCTCACCCTAACACTAAACTTCATCCTTAACCCTAACCAGAATCCTAACCCTAAATCTAATTCTCAGACTTCTTGCTTTCTTAGAGTTTAGAAAGCCTGCAATCCTCCCATGCCATGCGTGAAAGGAGGCTCTACCACTGTGTCCTGCATGAAACCCACGGGCCCATACCCAGAGTATGATAGAGTGGGTCCCCGGGTACAATCCCAGCCCCCTAAACTCCCCCCGCCCGCCTAATGCAGACAGGGCCCGTGCGCTAAGCATAAACAATACCTTTAACAGATAACCCTAACCCTGAACATAACACCCAACCCTGTTCCTATTTCTCCCCTTAACACGTAAACCTCACCGTGCGCCTAACTTTAACCTCTTATCCTAACGTTAATGCATAACCCATTTCCTGAGAACAACCCCTATCCCATCATTCTAACCCTATCTCCTAGTCATCACTGTGACACCTAATCCCTAACCCTAATTCTAAACCGCTAACCCTAACCGTAACCCTACCTACAACCCTAACACTGACAGTAACCCTTACTTCTAACCCCAACGCTATGCCTAACAAAAACCCTAACCCTTGACCCTAACCCTTCACCCTAACCGCTAAGCCTTACCCTAACCCTTAACCCTAATCCTAATCCTAACCAATAAACCTAACCCTAGCTCTTAAAGCAAACCCTAAACCTCACCCTCACGACTAGACCTAACCCTGACACTAACCTAACACCTAACCCTAACCAGAAACCCTAAAGCTAACCCTGAACCCTATCCCTAACCCTAGCAGTAAACTTTAACCCTAAACCTAAGCCCAACCCGCAACCCTAATCCTATCCTTTTACCCTAAAACGAACCCCTAAACCTAACCCCTATACCTCACCCTAACTCTAACCCCAATCCTAATTCTAACCATACCCCTTCATAAAACACTAACTCCTAACCGCTAACCCGAACACTAACCAAAAACCCTAATCACTAATCCCTAACCCTAACGCTTAACCTTTACCCTAACCTTAACCCTCACCCTAAATCTTAACACTGACCCTAACCTTAACCTTTAACTCTAAGCCTAACCCTTAACCCTACAGTAAGGAAGACCCTTAATGCTAATGGGATCCCTTATCCCTAACCCTAACACTACAGCTAAAAATAACCCTAACCTTGGATCCTTAAACCTAACCCCTAACACTTACTTTATCCCCAAACCCTAACCATAATCCTAAGCATTAAACCTAACCCTATCTCTTAACCCTAATGCTAGCCCTTACCCTAACGCCTAGATCTAACGCTAAATCTAACCTACCGCCTAATCCTAACCTTAAGCCCTAATGCTAACACTAACCCTGAACCCTAAACCTACCCGTAACCCTTAACACTAACCCCATCCGTGAACCTTAAACCTGACCCTAACCATTACCCGACCCCAAGCATTTAACCCTGATTCTAACCCTAATTCTTAATGATAAACCTAACACTAAACCCTAACCCTAAGCCCAACACTTAACCCTAATCCTATCCCTTAACCCTAACCCTAACCCTAATGCTACCCCCTAAACGTAACCCTAACCGTGACCAGTAAACCTAACCCTAACCTCTAACACAAACCATAGCACATAACTCTAACCCTAAAACTAACCCTAACCCTAACCCTAACCCTAAACCCTAACTCTTAACCTTAACCCTAAGCGTTAACTCTCACGCTAACCTTTAATCCTAACCCTAATCCTAATCTTCAACCCTAAACCTAACACTTAACCCTAACCCTGTTCCACACCCTAACCTCTCATCTTAACCCTAACCGTAAACCTCAACCCTAAACCAAAGTGTAACCGTTAAACCTAAGAGTAACCTTTAACCCTAACCCTAATCCCTAACCCTAAGCCCTCACCCTAACACTAAACTTCATCCTTAACCCTAACCAGAATCCTAACCCTAAATCTAATTCTCAGACTTCTTGCTTTCTTAGAGTTTAGAAAGCCTGCAATCCTCCCATGCCATGCGTGAAAGGAGGCTCTACCACTGTGTCCTGCATGAAACCCACGGGCCCATACCCCGAGTATGATAGAGTGGGTTCCCGGGTACAATCCCAGCCCCCTAAACTCCCCCCGCCCGCCTAATGCAGACAGGGCCCGTGCGCTAAGCATAAACAATACCTTTAACAGATAACCCTAACCCTGAACATAACACCCAACGCTGTTCCTATTTCTCCCCTTAACACGTAAACCTCACCGTGCGCCTAACTTTAACCTCTTATCCTAACGTTAATGCATAACCCATTTCCTGAGAACAACCCCTATCCCATAATTCTAACCCTATCTCCTAGTCATCACTGTGACACCTAATCCCTAACCCTAATTCTAAACCGCTAACCCTAACCGTAACCCTACCTACAACCCTAACACTGACAGTAACCCTTACTTCTAACCCCAACGCTATGCCTAACAAAAAACCTAACCCTTGTCCTTAACCCTTCACCCTAACCCCTAGGCCTTACCCTAACCCTTAACCCTAATCCTAATCCTAACCATTAAACCTAACCCTAGCTCTTAAAGCTAACCCTAAACCTTACCCTCACGACTAGACCTAACCCTGACACTAACCTAACAACTAACCCTAACCAGAAACCCTAAAGCTAATCCTGAACCCTATCCCTAACCCCAGCAGTAAACTTTAACCCTAAACCTAAGCCCAACCCGTAACCCTTATCCTATCCTTTTACCCTAAAACTAACCCCTAAACCTAACCCCTATACCTCACCCTAACTCTAACCCCAATCCTAATTCTAAACATACCCCTTCATAAAACACTAACTCCAAACCGCTAACCCTAACACTAACCCTAACACTAACCCTAACCAAAAACCCTAATCCCTAATCCCTAAAACTAAAGCTTAACCTTTACCCTAACCGTTAACCCTCACCCTAAATCTTAACCCTGACACTAACCTTAACCTTTAACTCTAAGCCTAACCCTTAACCCTACAGTAAGGAAGACCCTTAATGCTAATGGGATACCTTATCCCTAACCCTAACACTACAGCTAAAAATAACCCTAACCTTGGATCCTTAAACCTAACCCCTAACACTTACTTTAACCCCAAACCCTAACCCTAATCCTAAGCATTAAACCTAACCCTATCTCTTAACCCTAACGCTAGCCCTTACCCTAACGCCTAGATCTAACCCTAAATCTAACCTACCGCCTAATCCTTACCTTAAGCCCTAATGCTAACTCTTACCCTGAACCCTAAACCTACCCGTAACCCTTAACACTAACCCAATACGTGAACCTTCACCCTGACCCTAACCATTACCCGCACCCAAGCATTTAACCCTGACCCTAACCCTAATCCTTAATGCTAACCCTAACACTAAACCCTAACCCTAAGCCCAACACTTATCCCTAATCCTATCCCTTAAGCGTAACCATAACCCTAATGCTAACCCCTAAACGTAACCCTAACCGTGACCAGTAAAGCTAACCGTAACCTGTAACACAAGCCATAGCACATAAGTCTAACCCTAAAACTAACCCTAACCCTAACCCTAACCCTAAACCCTAACTCTTATCCTTAACACTAAGAGTTAACTCTCACGCTAACCTTTAATCCTAACCCTAATCCTAATCTTCAACCCTAAACCTAACACTTAACCCTAACCCTGTACCAAACCCTAACCTCTCATCTTAACCCTAACGGTAAACCTCGACCCTAAACCAAAGTGTAACCGTTAAACCTAAGAGAAACCTTTAACCCTAACCCTAATCCCTAACACTAAGCCCTCACCCTAACACTAAACTTCATCCTTAACCCTAACCAGAATCCTAACCCTAAATCTAATTCTCAGACTTCTTGCTTTCTTAGAGTTTAGAAAGCCTGCAATCCTCCCATGCCATGCGTGAAAGGAGGCTCTACCACTGTGTCCTGCATGAAACCCACGGGCCCATACCCAGAGTATGATAGAGTGGGTCCCCGGGTACAATCCCAGCCCCCTAAACTCCCCCCGCCCGCCTAATGCAGACAGGGCCCGTGCGCTAAGCATAAACAATACCTTTAACAGATAACCCTAACCCTGAACATAACACCCAACCCTGTTCCTATTTCTCCCCTTAACACGTAAACCTCACCGTGCGCCTAACTTTAACCTCTTATCCTAACGTTAATGCATAACCCATTTCCTGAGAACAACCCCTATCCCATAATTCTAACCCTATCTCCTAGTCATCACTGTGACACCTAATCCCTAACCCTAATTCTAAACCGCTAACCCTAACCGTAACCCTACCTACAACCCTAACACTGACAGTAACCCTTACTTCTAACCCCAACGCTATGCCTAACAAAAACCCTAACCCTTGACCCTAACCCTTCACCCTAACCGCTAAGCCTTACCCTAACCCTTAACCCTAATCCTAATCCTAACCAATAAACCTAACCCTAGCTCTTAAAGCAAACCCTAAACCTCACCCTCACGACTAGACCTAACCCTGACACTAACCTAACACCTAACCCTAACCAGAAACCCTAAAGCTAACCCTGAACCCTATCCCTAACCCTAGCAGTAAACTTTAACCCTAAACCTAAGCCCAACCCGCAACCCTAATCCTATCCTTTTACCCTAAAACGAACCCCTAAACCTAACCCCTATACCTCACCCTAACTCTAACCCCAATCCTAATTCTAACCATACCCCTTCATAAAACACTAACTCCTAACCGCTAACCCGAACACTAACCAAAAACCCTAATCACTAATCCCTAACCCTAACGCTTAACCTTTACCCTAACCTTAACCCTCACCCTAAATCTTAACACTGACCCTAACCTTAACCTTTAACTCTAAGCCTAACCCTTAACCCTACAGTAAGGAAGACCCTTAATGCTAATGGGATCCCTTATCCCTAACCCTAACACTACAGCTAAAAATAACCCTAACCTTGGATCCTTAAACCTAACCCCTAACACTTACTTTATCCCCAAACCCTAACCATAATCCTAAGCATTAAACCTAACCCTATCTCTTAACCCTAATGCTAGCCCTTACCCTAACGCCTAGATCTAACGCTAAATCTAACCTACCGCCTAATCCTAACCTTAAGCCCTAATGCTAACACTAACCCTGAACCCTAAACCTACCCGTAACCCTTAACACTAACCCCATCCATGAACCTTAAACCTGACCCTAACCATTACCCGACCCCAAGCATTTAACCCTGATTCTAACCCTAATTCTTAATGATAAACCTAACACTAAACCCTAACCCTAAGCCCAACACTTAACCCTAATCCTATCCCTTAACCCTAACCCTAACCCTAATGCTACCCCCTAAACGTAACCCTAACCGTGACCAGTAAACCTAACCCTAACCTCTAACACAAACCATAGCACATAACTCTAACCCTAAAACTAACCCTAACCCTAACCCTAACCCTAAACCCTAACTCTTAACCTTAACCCTAAGCGTTAACTCTCACGCTAACCTTTAATCCTAACCCTAATCCTAATCTTCAACCCTAAACCTAACACTTAACCCTAACCCTGTTCCACACCCTAACCTCTCATCTTAACCCTAACCGTAAACCTCAACCCTAAACCAAAGTGTAACCGTTAAACCTAAGAGTAACCTTTAACCCTAACCCTAATCCCTAACCCTAAGCCCTCACCCTAACACTAAACTTCATCCTTAACCCTAACCAGAATCCTAACCCTAAATCTAATTCTCAGACTTCTTGCTTTCTTAGAGTTTAGAAAGCCTGCAATCCTCCCATGCCATGCGTGAAAGGAGGCTCTACCACTGTGTCCTGCATGAAACCCACGGGCCCATACCCCGAGTATGATAGAGTGGGTTCCCGGGTACAATCCCAGCCCCCTAAACTCCCCCCGCCCGCCTAATGCAGACAGGGCCCGTGCGCTAAGCATAAACAATACCTTTAACAGATAACCCTAACCCTGAACATAACACCCAACGCTGTTCCTATTTCTCCCCTTAACACGTAAACCTCACCGTGCGCCTAACTTTAACCTCTTATCCTAACGTTAATGCATAACCCATTTCCTGAGAACAACCCCTATCCCATAATTCTAACCCTATCTCCTAGTCATCACTGTGACTCCTAATCCCTAACCCTAATTCTAAACCGCTAACCCTAACCGTAACCCTACCTACAACCCTAACACTGACAGTAACCCTTACTTCTAACCCCAACGCTATGTCTAACAAAAACCCTAACCCTTGACCCTAACCCTTCACCCTAACCCCTAAGCCTTACCCTAACCCTTAACCCTAATCCTAATCCTAACCATTAAACCTAACCCTAGCTCTTAAAGCTAACCCTAAACCTTACCCTCACGACTAGACCTAACCCTGACACTAACCTATCACCTAACACTAACCAGAACCCCGAAAGCTAATCCTGAACCCTATCCCTAACCCTAGCAGTAAACTTTAACCCTAAACCTAAGCCCAACCCGTAACCCTAATCCTATCCTTTTACCCTAAAACTAACCCCTAAACCTAACCCCTATACCTCACCCTAACTCTAACCCTAATCCTAATTCTAACCATACCCCTTCATAAAACACTAACTCCTAACCGCTAACCCTAACACTAACCAAAAACCCTAATCACTAATCCCTAACCCTAACACTTAACCTTTACCCTAACCGTTAAACCTCACCCTAAATCTTAACACTGACCCTAACCTTAACCTTTAACTCTAAGCCTAACCCTTAACCCTACAGTAAGGAAGACCCTTAATGCTAATGGGATCCCTTATCCCTAACCCTAACACTACAGCTAAAAATAACCCTAACCTTGGATCCTTAAACCTAACCCCTAACACTTACTTTAACCCCAAACCCTAACCCTAATCCTAAGCATTAAACCTAACCGTATTTCTTAACCCTAACGCTAGCCCTTACCCTAACGCCTAGATCTAACCCTAAATCTAACCTACCGCCTAATGTTAACCTTAAGCCCTAATGCTAACACTAACCCTGAACCCTAAACCTACCCGTAACCCTTAACACTAACCCTATCCGTGAACCTAAACCCTGACCCTAACCATTACCCGCACCCAAGCATTTAACCCTGACCCTAACCCTAATCCTTAATGCTAACCCTAACACTAAACCCTAACCGTAAGCCCAACACTTACCCCTAATCCTATCCCTTAACCCTAACCCTAAAACTAATGCTACCCCCTAAACGTAACCCTAACCGTGACCAGTAAACCTAACCCTAACCTCTAACACAAACCATAGCACTTAACTCTAACCCTAAAACTAACCCTAACCCTAACCCTAAACCCTAAGTCTTAACCGTAACCCTAAGCGTTAACTCTCACGCTAACCTTTAATCCTAACCCTAATCCTAATCTTCAACCCTAAACCTGACACTTAACCCTAAGCCTGTACCACACCCTAACCCCTCATCTTAACCCTAACCGTAAACCTCAACCCTAAACCAAAGTGTAACCGTTAAACCTAAGAGTAACCTTTAACCCTTACCCTAATCCCTAACCCTAAGCCCTCACCCTAACACTAAACTTCATCCTTAACCCTAACCAGAATCCTAACCCTAAATCTAATTCTCAGACTTCTTGCTTGCTTAGAGTTTAGAAAGCCTGCAATCCTCCCATGCCATGCGTGAAAGGATGCTCTACCACTGTGTCCTGCATGAAACCCACGGGCCCATACCCAGAGTATGATAGAGTGGGTTCCCGGGTACAATCCCAGCCCCCTAAACTCCCCCCGGCCGCCTAATGCAGACAGGGCCCGTGCGCTAAGCATAAACAATACCTTTAACAGATAACCCTAACCCTGAACATAACACCCAACCCTGTTCCTATTTCTCCCCTTAACACGTAAACCTCACCGTGCGCCTAACTTTAACCTCTTATCCTAACGTTAATGCATAACCCATTTCCTGAGAACAACCCCTATCCCATAATTCTAACCCTATCTCCTAGTCATCACTGTGACACCTAATCCCTAACCCTAATTCTAGACCGCTAACCCTAACCGTAACCCTACCTACAACCCTAACACTGACAGTAACCCTTACTTCTAACCCCAACGCTATGCCTAACCAAAACCCTAACCCTTGAACCTAACCCTTCACCCTAACCCCTAAGCCTTACCCTAACCCATAACCCTAATCCTAATCCTAAGCCTTAAACCTAACCCTAGCTCTTAAAGCTAACCCTAAACCTTACCCTCACGACTAGACCTAACCCTGACACTAACCTAACACCTAACCCTAACCAGAACCCCTAAAGCTAACCCTGAAACCTATCCCTAACCCCAGCAGTAAACTTTAACCCTAAACCTAAGCCCAACCCGTAACCCTAATCCTATCCTTTTACCCTAAAACTAACCCCTAAACCTAACCCCTATACCTCACCCTAACTCTAACCCCAATCCTAATTCTAACCATACTCCTTCATAAAACACTAACTCCTAACCGCTAACCCTAACACTAACCAAAAACCCTAATCACTAATCCCTAACCCTAACGCTTAACCTTTACCCTAACCGTTAACCCTCACCCTAAATCTTAACACTGACCCTAACCTTAACCTTTAACTCTAAGCCTAACCCTTAACCCTACAGTAAGGAAGACCCTTAATGCTAATGGGATCCCTTATCCCTAACCCTAACACTACAGCTAAAAATAACCCTAACTTTGGATCCTTAAACCTAACCCCTAACACTTACTTTAACCCCAAACCCTAACCCTAATCCTAAGCATTAAACCTAACCCTATCTCTTAACCCTAACGCTAGACCTTACCCTAACGCCTAGATCTAACACTAAATCTAACCTACCGCCTAATCCTAACCTTAAGCCCTAATGCTAACACTAACCCTGAACCCTAAACCTACCCGTAACCCGTAACACTAACCCTATCCGTGAACCTAAACCCTGACCCTAACCATTACCCGCACCCAAGCATTTAACCCTGACCCTAACCCTAATCCTTAATGCCAACCTTAACACTAAACCCTAACCCTAAGCCCAACACTTATCCCTAATCCTATCCCTTAACCCTAACCCTAACCCTAATGCTACCCCCTAAACGTAACCCTAACCGTGACCAGTAAACCTAACCATAACCTCTAACACAAACCATAGCACATAACTCTAACCCTAAAACTAACCCTAACCCTAACCCTAACCCTAACTCTTAACCTTAACCCTAAGCGTTAACTCTCACGCTAACCTTTAATCCTAACCCTAATCCTAATCTTCAACCCTAAACCTAACACTTAACCCTAACCCTGTACCAAACCCTAACCCCTCATCTTAACCCTAACGGTAAACCTCAACCCTAAACCAAAGTGTAACCGTTAAACCTAAGAGTAACCTTTAACCCTAACCCTAATCCCTAACCCTAAGCCCTCACCCTAACACTAAACTTCATCCTTAACCCTAAGAAGAATCCTAACCCTAAATCTCATTCTCAGACTTCTTGCTTTCTTAGAGTTTAGAAAGCCTGCAATCCTCCCATGCCATGCGTGAAAGGAGGCTCTACCACTGTGTCGTGCATGAAACCCACGGGGCCATACCCAGAGTATGATAGAGTGCGTTCCCGGGTACAATCCCAGCCCCCTAAACTCCCCCCGCCCGCCTAATGCAAACAGGGCCCGTGCGCTAAGCATAAACAATACCTTTAACAGATAACCCTAACCCTGAACATAACACCCAACCCTGTTCCTATTTCTCCCCTTAACACGTAAACCTCACCGTGCGCCTAACTTTAACCTCTTATGCTAACGTTAATGCATAACCCATTTCCTGAGAACAACCCCTATCCCATAATTCTAACCCTATCTACTAGTCATCACTGTGACACCTAATCCCTAACCCTAATTCTAAACCGCTAACCCTAACCGTAACCCTACCTACAACCCTAACACTGACAGTAACCCTTACTTCTAACCCCAACGCTATGCCTCACAAAAACCCTAACCCTTGACCCTAACCCTTCACCCTAACCCCTAAGCCTTACCCTAACCCTTAACCCTAATCCTAATCCTAACCATTAAACCTAACCCTAGCTCTTAAAGCTAACCCTAAACCTTACCCTCAAGACTAGACCTAACCCTGACACTAACCTAACACCTAACTCTAACCAGAACCCCTAAAGCTAACCCTGAACCCTATCCCTAACCCTAGCAGTAAACTTTAGCCATAAACCTAAGCCCAACCGTAACACTAATCCTATCCTTTTACCCTAAAACTAACCCCTAAACCTAACCCCAATACCTCACCCTAACTCTAACCCCAATCCTAATTCTAACCATACCCTTTCATAAAACACTAACTCCTAACCGCTAACCCTAACACTAACCAAAAACCCTAATCACTAATCCCTAACCATAACGCTTAACCTTTACCCTAACCATTAACCCTCACCCTAAATCTTAACATTGACCCTAACCTTAACCTTTAACTCTAAGCCAAACCTTAACCCTACAGTAAGGAAGACCCTTAATGCTAATGGGATCCCTTATCCCTAACCCTAACACTACAGCTAAAAATAACCCTAACCTTGGATCCTTAAACCTAACCCCTAACACTTACTTTATCCCCAAACCCTAACCATAATCCTAAGGATTAAACCTAACCCTATCTCTTAACCCTAACGCTAGCCCTTACCCTAACGCCTAGATCTAACCCTAAATCTAACCTACCGCCTAATCCTAACCTTAAGCCCTAATGCTAACACTAACCCTGAACCCTAAACCTACCCGTAACCCTTAACACTAACCCGATCCGTGAAACTTAAAACTGATCCTAAACATTACCCGACCCCAAGCATTTAACCCTGATTCTAACCCTAATTCTTAATGAAAAACCTAACACTAAACCCTAACCCTAAGCCCAACACTTAACCCTAATCCTATTCCTTAACCCTAACCCTAACCCTAATGCTACCCCATAAACGTAACCCTAACCGTGACCAGTAAACCTAACCCTAACCTCTAACACAAACCATAGCACATAACTCTAACCCTAAAACTAACCCTAACCCTAAACCTAACCCTAAACCCTAACTCTTAACCTTAACCCTAAGCGTTAACACTCACACTAACCTTATATCCTAACCCTAATCCTAATCTTCAACCCTAAACCTAACACTTAACCCTAACCCTGTTACACACCCTAACCTCTCATCTTAACCCTAACCGTAAACCTCAACCCTAAACCAAAGTGTAACCGTTAAACCTAAGAGTAACCTTTAACCCTAACCCTAATCCCTAACCCTAAGCCCTCACCCTAACACTAAACTTCATCCTTAACCCTAAGAAGAATCCTAACCCTAAATCTAATTCTCAGACTTCTTGCTTTCTTAGAGTTTAGAAAGCCTGCAATCCTCCCATGCCATGCGTGAAAGGAGGCTCTACCACTGTGTCCTGCATGAAACCCACGGGCCCATACCCAGAGTATGATAGAGTGGGTTCCCGGGTACAATCCCAGCCCCCTAAACTCCCCCCGCCCGCCTAATGCAGACAGGGCCCGTGCGCTAAGCATAAACAATACCTTTAACAGATAACCCTAACCCTGAACATAACACCCAACCCTGTTCCTATTTCTCCCCTTAACACGTAAACCTCACCGTGCGCCTAACTTTAACCTCTTATCCTAACGTTAATGCATAACCCATTTCCTGAGAACAACCCCTATCCCATAATTCTAACCCTATCTCCTAGTCATCACTGTGACACCTAATCCCTAACCCTAATTCTAAACCGCTAACCCTAACTGTAACCCTACCTACAACCCTAACACTGACAGTAACTCTTACTTCTAACCCCAACGCTATGCCTAACAAAAACCCTAACCCTTGACCCTAACCCTTCACCCTAACCCCTAAGCCTTACCCTAACCCTTAACCCTAATCCTAATCCTAACCATTAAACCTAACCCTAGCTCTTAAAGCTAACCCTAAACCTTACCCTCACGACTAGACCTAACCCTGACACTAACCTATCACCTAACCCTAACCAGAACACCGAAAGCTAATCCTGAACCCTATCCCTAACCCTAGCAGTAAACTTTAACCCTAAACCTAAGCCCAACCCGTAACCCTAATCCTATCCTTTTACCCTAAAACTAAACCCTAAACCTAACCCCTATACCTCACCCTAACTCTAACCCCAATCCTAATTCTAACCATACCCCTTCATAAAACACTAACTCCTAACCGCTAACCCTAACACTAACCAAAAACCCTAATCACTAATCCCTAACCCTAACGCTTAACCTTTACCCTAACCGTTAACCCTCACCCTAAATCTTAACACTGACCCTAACCTTAACCTTTAACTCTAAGCCTAACCCTTAACCCTACAGTAAGGAAGACCCTTAATGCTAATGGGATCCCTTATCCCTAACCCTAACACTACAGCTAAAAATAACCCTAACCTTGGATCCTTAAACCTAACCCCTAACACTTACTTTAACCCCAAACCCTAAACCTAATCCTAAGCATTAAACCTAACCCTATCACTTAACCCTAACGCTAGCCCTTACCCTAACGCCTACATCTAACCCTAAATCTAACCTACCGCCTAATCCTAAACTTAAGCCCTAATGCTAACACTAACCCTGAACCCTAAACCTACCCGTAACCCTTAACACTAACCCTATCCGTGAACCTAAACCCTGACCCTAACCATTACCTGCACCCAAGCATTTAACCCTGACCCTAACCCTAATCCTTAATGCTAACCCTAACACTAAACCCTAACCGTAAGCCCAACACTTACCCCTAATCCTATCCCTTAACCCTAACCCTAAAACTAATGCTACCCCCTAAACGTAACCCTAACCGTGACCAGTAAACCTAACCCTAACCTCTAACAGAAACCATAGCACTTAACTCTAACCCTAAAACTAACCCTAACCCTAACCCTAAACCCTAAGTGTTAACCTTAACCCTAAGCGTTAACTCTCACGCTAACCTTTAATCCTAACCCTAATCCTAATGTTCAACCCTAAACCTAACACTTAACCCTAACCCTGTACCACACCCTAACCCCTCATCTTAACCCTAACCGTAAACCTACCCGTAACCCTTAACACTAACCCTATCCGTGAACCTAAACCCTGACCCTAACCATTACCCGCACCCAAGCATTTAACCCTGACCCTAACCCTAATCCTTAATGCCAACCTTAACACTAAACCCTAACCCTAAGCCCAACACTTAACCCTAATCCTATCCCCTAACCCTAACCCTAACCCTAATGCTAACCCCTAAACGTAACCCTAACCGTGACCAGTAAACCCAACCCTAACCTCTAACACAAACCATAGCACATAACTCTAACCCTAAAACTAACCCTAACCCTAAACCTAACCCTAAACCCTAACTCTTATCCTTAACCCTAAGCGTTAACTCTCACGCTAACCTTTAATCCTAACCCTAATCCTAATCTTCAACCCTAAACCTAACACTTAACCCTAACCCTGTACCAAACCCTAACCCCTCATCTTAACCCTAACTGTAAACCTCAACCCTAAACCAAAGTGTAACCGTTAAACCTAAGAGTAACCCTTAACCCTAACCCTAATCCCTAACCCTAAGCCCTCACCCTAACACTAAACTTCATCCTTAACCCTAACCAGAATCCTAACCCTAAATCTAATTCTCAGACTTCTTGCTTTCTTAGAGTTTAGAAAGCCTGCAATCCTCCCATGCCATGCGTGAAAGGAGGCTCTACCACTGTGTCCTGCATGAAACCCATGGGCCCATACCCAGAGTATGATAGAGTGGGTTCCCGGGTACAATCCCAGCCCCCTAAACTCCCCTTGCCCGCCTAATGCAGACAGGGCCCGTGCGCTAAGCATAAACAATACCTTTAACAGATAACCCTAACCCTGAACATAACACCCAACCCTGTTCCTATTTCTCCCCTTAACACGTAAACCTCACCGTGCGCCTAACTTTAACCTCTTATCCTAACGTTAATGCATAACCATTTCCTGAGAACAACCCCTATCCCATAATTCTAACCCTATCTCCTAGTCATCACTGTGACACCTAATCCCTAACCCTAATTCTAAACCGCTAACCCTAACCGTAACCCTACCTACAACCCTAACACTGACAGTAACCCTTACTTCTAACCCCAACGCTATGCCTAACAAAAACCCTAACCCTTGACCCTAACCCTTCACACTAACCCCTAAGCCTTACCCTAACCCTTAACCCTAATCCTAATCCTAACCATTAAACCTAACCCTAGCTCTTAAAGCTAACCCTAAACCTTACCCTCACGACTAGACCTAACCCTGACACTAACCTAACACCTAACCCTAACCAGAACCCCTAAAGCTAACCCTGAAACCTATCCCTAACCCTAGCAGTAAACTTTAACCCTAAACCTAAGCCCAACCCGTAACCCTAATCCTATCCTTTTACCCTAAAACTAACCCCTAAACCTAACCCCTATACCTCACCCTAACTCTAACCCCAATCCTAATTCTAACCATACCCCTTCATAAAACACTAACTCCTAACCGCTAACCCTAACACTAACCAAAAACCCTAATCACTAATCCCAAACCCTAACGCCTAACCTTTACCCTAACAATTAACCCTCACCCTAAATCTTAACACTGACCCTAACCTTAACCTTTAACTCTAAGCCTAACCCTTAACCCTACAGTAAGGAAGACCCTTAATGCTAATGGGATCCCTTATCCCTAACCCTAACACTACAGCTAAAAATAACCCTAACCTTGGATCCTTAAACCTAACCCCTAACACTTACTTTAACCCCAAACCCTAACCCTAATCCTAAGCATTAAACCTAACCCTATCTCTTAACCCTAACGCTAGCCCTTACCCTAACGCCTAGATCTAACCCTAAATCTAAACTGCCGCCTAATCCTAACCTTAAGCCCTAAGGCTAACACTAACCCTGAACCCTAAACCTACCCATAACCCTTAACACTAACCCTATCCGTGAACCTAAACCCTGACCCTAACCATTACCCGCACCCAAGCATTTAACCCTGACCCTAACCCTAATCCTTAATGCCAAACTTAACACTAAACCCTAACCCTAAGCCCAACACTTAACCCTAATCGTATCCCCTAACCCTAACCCTAACCCTAATGCTAACCCCTAAACGTAACCCTAACCGTGACCAGTAAACCTAACCCTAACCTCTAACACAAACCATAGCACATAACTCTAACCCTAAAACTAACCCTAACCCTAACCCTAAACCCTAACTCTTAACCTTAACTCTAAGCGTTATCTCTCACGCTAACCTTTAATCCTAACCCTAATCCTAATCTTCAACCCTAAACCTAACACTTAACCCTAACCCTGTACCAAACCCTAACCCCTCATCTTAAACCTAACCGTAAACCTCAACCCTAAACCAAAGTGTAACCGTTAAACCTAAGAGTAACCTTTAACCCTAACCCTATTCCCTAACCCTAAGCCCTCACCCTAACACTAAACTTCATCCTTAACCCTAACCATAATCCTAACCCTAAATCTAATTCTCAGACTTCTTGCTTTCTTAGAGTTTAGAAAGCCTGCAATCCTCCCATGCCATGCGTGAAAGGAGGCTCTACCACTGTGTCCTGCATGAAACCCACGGGCCCATACCCAGAGTATGATAGAGTGGGTTCCCGGGTACAATCCCAGCCCCCTAAACTCCCCCCGCCCGACTAATGCAGACAGGGCCCGTGCGCTAAGCATAAACAATACCTTTAACAGATAACCCTAACCCTGAACATAACACTCAACCCTGTTTCTGTTTCTCCCCTTAAGAGGTAAACCTCACGGTGCGCCTAAATTTAACCTCTTATCCTAACGTTAATGCATAACCCATTTCCTGAGAACAACCCCTATCCCATAATTCTAACCCTATCTCCTAGTCATCACTGTGACACCTAATCCCGAACCCTAATTCTAAACCGCTAATCCTAACCGTAACCCTACCTACAACCCTAACACTGACAGTAACCCTTACTTCTAACCCCAACGCTATGCCTAACAAAAACCCTAACCCTTGACCCTTACCCTTCACCCTAACCCCTAAGCCTTACCCTAACCCTTAACCCTAATCCTAATCCTAACCATTAAACCTAACCCTAGCTCTTAAACCTAACCCTAAACCTTACCCTCACGACTAGACCTAACCCTGACACTAACCTATCACCTAACCCTAACCAGAACCCCGAAAGCTAATCCTGAACCCTATCCCTAACCCTAGCAGTAAACTTTAACCCTAAACCTAAGCCCAACCCGTAACCCTAATCCTATCCTTTTACCCTAAAACTAACCCCCAAACCTAACCCCTATACCTCACCCTAACTCTAACCCCAATCCTAATTCTAACCATACCCCTTCATAAAACACTAACTCCTAACCGCTAACCCTAACACTAACCAAAAACCCTAATCACTAATCCCTAACCCTAACGCTTAACCTTTACCCTAACCGTTAACCCTCACCCTAAATCTTAACACTGACCCTAACCTTAACCTTTAACTCTAAGCCTACCCTTAACCCTACAGTAAGGAAGACCCTTAATGCTAATGGGATCCCTTATCCCTAACCCTAACACTACAGCTAAAAATAACCCTAACCTTGGATCCTTAAACCTAACCCCTAACACTTACTTTAAACCCAAGCCCTAACCCTAATCCTAAGCATTAAACCTAACCCTATCTCTTAACCCTAACGCTAGCCCTTACCCTAACGCCTAGATCTAACCCTAAATCTAACCTACCGCCTAATCCTAACCTTAAGCCCTAATGCTAACACTAACCCTGAACCCTAAACCTACCCGTAACCCTTAACACTAACCCTATCCGTGAACCTAAACCCTGACCCTAACCATTACCCGCACCCAAGCATTTAACCCTGACCCTAACCCTAATCCTTAATGCTAACCCTAACACTAAATCCTAACCCTAAGCCCAACACTTACCCCTAACCCTATCCCTTAACCCTAACCCTAAAACTAATGCTACCCCCTAAACGTAACCCTAACCGTGACCAGTAAACCTAACCCTAACCTCTAACACAAACCATAGCACATAACTCTAACCCTAAAACTAACCCTAACCCTAACCCTAACACTAACTCTTAACCTTAACCCTAAGCGTTAACTCTCACGCTAACCTTTAATCCTAACCCTAATCCTAATCTTCAACCCTAAACCTAACACTTAACCCTAACCCTGTACCAAACCCTAACCCCTCATCTTAACCCTAACCGTAAACCTCAACCCTAAACCAAAGTGTAACCATTAAACCTAAGAGTAATCTTTAACCCTAACCCTAATCCCTAACCCTATACCCTCACCCTAACACTAAACTTCATCCTTAACCCTAACCAGAATCCTAACCCTAAATCTCATTCTCAGACTTCTTGCTTTCTTAGAGTTTAGAAAGCCTGCAATCCTCCCATGCCATGCGTGAAAGGAGGCTCTACCACTGTGTCCTGCATGAAACCCACGGGCCCATACCCAGAGTATGATAGAGTGGGTTCCCGGGTACAATCCCAGCCCCCTAAACTCCCCCCGCCCGCCTAATGCAGACAGGGCCCGTGCGCTAAGCATAAACAATACCTTTAACAGATAACCCTAACCCTGAACATAACACCCAACCCTGTTCCTATTTCTCCCCTTAACACGTAAACCTCACCGTGCGCCTAACTTTAACCTCTTATCCTAACGTTAATGCATAACCCATTTCCTGAGAACAACCCCTATCCCATAATTCTAACCCTATCTCCTAGTCATCACTGTGACACCTAATCCCTAACCCTAATTCTAAACCGCTAACCCTAACCGTAACCCTACCTACAACCCTAACACTGACAGTAACCCTTACTTCTAACCCCAACGCTATGCCTAACAAAAACCCTACCCCTTGACCCTAACCCTTCAACCTAACCGCTGAGCCTTATCCTAACCCTTAACCCTAATCCTAATCCTAAACATTAAACCTAAACCTAGCTCTTAAAGCTAACCCTAAAACTTACCCTCACGACTAGACCTAACCCTGACACTAACCTAACACCTAACCCTAACCAGAACCCCTAAAGCTAACCCTGACCCTATCCCTAACCCTAGCAGTAATCTTTACCCCTAAACCTAAGCCCATCCCGTAACCCTAATCCTATCCTTTTACCTTAAAACTAACCCCTAAACCTAACCCCTATACCTCACCCTAACTCTAACCCCAATCCTAATTCTAACCATACCCCTTCATAAAACACTAACTCCTAACCGCTAACCCTAACACTAACCAAAAACCCTAATCACTAATCCCTAACCCTATCGCTTAACCTTTACCCTAACCGTTAACCCTCACCCTAAATCTTAACACTGACCCTAACCTTAACCTTTAACTCTAAGCCTAACCCTTAACCCTACAGTAAGGAAGACCCTTAATGCTAATGGGATCAATTATCCCTAACCCTAACACTACAGCTAAAAATAACCCTAACCTTTGATCCTTAAACCTAACCCCTAACACTTACTTTAACCCCAAACCCTAACCCTAATCCTAAGCATTAAACCTAAACCTATCTCTTAACCCTAACGCTAGCCCTTACCCTAACGCCTAGATCTAACCCTAAATCTAACCTACCGCCTAATCCTAACCTTAAGCCCTAATGCTAACACTAACCCTGAACCCTAAACCTACCCGTAACCCTTAACACTAACCCTATCCGTGAACCTTAACCCTGACCCTAACCATTACCCGCACCCAAGCATTTAACCCTGACCCTAACCCTAATCCTTAATGCTAACCCTAACACTAAACCCTAACCCTAAGCCCAACACTTATCCCTAAACCTATCCCTTAACCCTAACCCTAACCCTAATGCTACCCCCTAAACGTAACCCTAACCGTGACCAGTAAACCTAACCCTAACCTCTAACACAAACCATAGCACATAACTCTAACCCTAAAACTAACCCTAACCCTAACCCTAACCCTAAACCCTAACTCTTAACCTTAACGCTAAGCGTTAACTCTCACGCTAACCTTTAATCCTAACCCTAATCCTAATCTTCAACCCTAAACCTAACACTTAACCCTAACCCTGTACCAAACCCTAACCCCTCATCTTAACCCTAACCCTAAACCTCAACCCTAAACCAAAGTGTAACCATTAAACCTAAGAGTAACCTTTAACCCTAACCCTAATCCCTAACCCTAAGCCCTCACCCTAACACTAAACTTCATCCTTAACCCTAACCAGAATCCTAACCCTAAATCTAATTCTCAGACTTCTTGCTTCCTTAGAGTTTAGAAAGCCTGCAATCCTCCCATGCCATGCGAGAAAGGAGGCTCTACCACTGTGTCCTGCATGAAACCCATGGGCCCATACCCAGAGTATGATAGAGTGGGTTCCTGGGTACAATCCCAGCCCCCTAAACTCCCCCCGCCCGCCTAATGCAGACAGGGCCCGTGCGCTAAGCATAAACAATACCTTTAACAGATAACCCTAACCCTGAACATAACACCCAACCCTGTTCCTATTTCTCCCCTTAACACGTAAACCTCACCGTGCGCCTAACTTTAACCTCTTATCCTAACGTTAATTCATAACCCATTTCCTGAGAACAACCGCTATCCCTTAATTCTAACCCTATCTCCTAGTCATCACTGTGACACGTAATCCCTAACCCTAATTCTAAACCGCTAACCCTAACCGTAACCCTACCTACAACCCTAACACTGACAGTAACCCTTATTTCTAACCCCAACACTATGCCTAACAAAAACCCTAACCCTTGAACCTAACCCTTCACCCTAACCCCTAAGCCTTACCCTAACCCTTAACCCTAATCCTAATCCTAACCATTAAACGTAACCCTAGCTCTTAAAGCTAACCCTAAACCTTACCCTCACGACTAGACCTAACCCTGACACTAACCTAACACCTAACCCTAACAAGAACCCCTAAAGCTAACCCTGAACCCATCCCTAACCCTAGCAGTAAACTTTAACCCTAAACCTAAGCCCAACCCGTAACCCTAATCCTATCCTTTTACCCTAAATCTAACCCCTAAACCTAACCTCTACACCTCACCCTAACTCTAACCCCAATCCTAATTCTAACCATACCCCTTCATAAAACACTAACTCCTAACCGCTAACCCTAACAATAATCAAAAACCCTAATCACTAATCCCTAAACCTAACGCTTATCCTTTACCCTAACCGTTAACTCTCACCCTAAATCTTAACACTGATCCTAAGCTTAACCTTTAACTCTAAGCCTAACCCTTAACCCTACAGTAAGGAAGACCCTTAATGCTAATGGGATCCCTTATTTCTAACTCTAACACTACAGCTAAAAATAACCCTAACCTTGGATCCTTAAACCTAACCCCTAACACTTACTTTAACCCCATTCCCTAACCCTAATCCTAAGCATTAAACCTAACCCTATCTCTTAACCCTAACGCTAGCCCTTACCCTAACGGCTAGATCTAACCCTAAATCTAACCTACCGCTTAATCCTATCCTTAAGCACTAATGCTAACACTAACCCTGAACCCTAAAGCTACCCGTAACCCTTAACAATAACCCCGTCCATGAACTTTAACCCTGACCCTAACCATTACGCTCACCCAAGCATTTAACCCTGACCCTAACCCTAATCCTTAATGCTAACCCTAACACTAAACCCTAACCCTAAGCCCAACACTTATCCCTAATCCTATCCCTTAACCCTAAATCTAACCCTAATGCTAACCCCTAAACCTAACCCTAACGGTGACCAGTAAACCTAACCCTAACCTCTAACACAAACCATAGCACATAACTCTAACCCTAAAACTAACCCTAACCCTAACCCTAACCCTAACCCTAAACCCTAACTCTTAACCTTAACCCTAAGCGTTAATTCTCACGCTAACCTTTAATCCTAACCCTAATCCTAATCTTCAACCCTAAACCTAACACTTAACCCTAACCCTGTACCAAACCCTATCCTCTCATCTTAACCCTAACAGTAAACCTCAACCCTAAACCAAAGTGTAGCCGTTAAACCTAAGAGTAACCTTTAACCCTAACCCTAATCCCTAACCCTAAGCCCTCACCCTAACACTAAACTTCATCCTTAACCCTAACCATAATCCTAACACTAAATCTAATTCTCAGCCTTCTTGCTTTCTTAGAGTTTAGAAAGCCTGCAATCCTCCCATGCCATGCATGAAAGGAGGCTCTACCACTGTGTCCTGCATGAAACCCACGGGCCCATACCCAGAGTATGATAGAGTGGGTTCCCGGGTACAATCCCAGCCCCCTAAACTCCCCCCGCCCGCCTAATGCAGACAGGGCCCATGCGCTAAGCATAAACAATACCTTTAACAGATAACCCTAACCCTGAACATAACACCCAACCCTGTTCCTATTTCTCCCCTTAACACGTAAACCTCACCGTGCGCCTAACTTTAACCTCTTATCCTAACGTTAATGCATAACCCATTTCCTGAGAACAACCCCATCCCATAATTCTAACCCTATCTACTAGTCATCACTGTGACACCTAATCCCTAACCCTAATTCTAAACCGCTAACCCTAACCGTAACCCTAACTACAACCCTAACACTGACAGTAACCCTTACTTCTAACCCCAACGCTATGCCTCACAAAAACCCTAACCCTTGACCCTAACCCTTCACCCTAACCCCTAAGCCTTACCTAACCTTTAACCCTAATCCTAATCCTAACCATTAAACCTAACCCTAGCTCTTAAAGCTAACCCTAAACCTTACCCTCACGACTAGACCTAACCCTGAAACTAACCTAACACCTAACCCTAACCAGAACCCCTAAAGCTAACCGTGAACCCTATCCCTAACCCCAGCAGTAAACTTTAACCCTAAACCTAAGCCCAACCCGTAACCCTAATCCTATCCTTTTACCCTAAAACTAACCCCTAAACCTAACCCCTATACCTCACCCTAACTCTAACCCCAATCCTAATTCTAACCATACCCCTTCATAAAACACTAACTCCTAACCGCTAACCCTAACACTAACCAAAAACCCTAATCACTAATCCCTAACCCTAACGCTTAACCTTTACCCTAACCGTTAACCCTCACCCTAAATCTTAACACTGACCCTAACCTTAACCTTTAACTCTAAGCCTAACCCTTAACCCTACAGTAAGGAAGACCCTTAATGCTAATGGGATCCCTTATCCCTAACCCTAACACTACAGCTAAAAATAACCCTAACCTTGGATCCTTAAACCTAACCCCTAACACTTACTTTAACCCCAAACCCTAACCCTAATCCTAAGCATTAAACCTAACCCTATCTCTTAACCCTAATGCTAGCCCTTACCCTAACGCCTAGATCTAATCCTAAATCTAACCTACCGCTTAATCCTAACCTTAAGCCCTAATGCTAACACTAACCTTGAACCCCAATCCTACCCGTAACCCTTAACACTAACCCTATCCGTGAACCTTAACCCTGACCCTAACCATTACCCGCACCCAAGCATTTGAACCTGACCCTAACCCCAATCCTTAATGATAAACCTAACACTAAACCCTAACCCTAAGCCCAACACTTAACACGAATCCTATCCCTTAACCCTAATCCTAACCCTAATGCTACCCCCTAAACGTAACCCTAACCGTGACCAGTAAACCTAACCCTAACCTCTAACACAAACCATAGCACATAACTCTAACCCTAAAACTAACCCTAACCCTAACCCTAACCCTAAACCCTAACTCTTAACCTTAACCCTAAGCGTTAACTCTCACGCTAACCTTTAATCCTAACCCTAATCCTAATCTTCAACCCTAAACCTAACTCTTAACCCTAACCCTGTACCAAACCCTAACCCCTCATCTTAACCCTAACCGTAAACCTCAACCCTAAACCAAAGTGTAACCGTTAAACCTAAGAGTAACCTTTAACCCTAACCCTAATCCCTAACCCTAAGCCCTCACCCTAACACTAAACTTCATCCTTAACCCTAACCAGAATCCTAACCCTAAATCTAATTCTCAGACTTCTTGCTTCCTTAGAGTTTAGAAAGCCTGCAATCCTCCCATGCCATGCGTGAAAGGAGGCTCTACCACTGTGTCCTGCATGAAACCCACGGGCCCATACCCAGAGTATGATAGAGTGGGTTCCCGGGTACAATCCCAGCCCCCTAAACTCCCCCCGCCCGCCTAGTGCAGACAGGGCCCGTGCGCTAAGCATAAACAATACCTTTAACAGATAACCCTAACCCTGAACATAACACCCAACCCTGTTCCTATTTCTCCCCTTAACACGTAAACCTCACCGTGCCACCAACTTTAACCTCTTATCCTAACGTTAATGCATAACCCATTTCCTGAGAACAACCCCTATCCCATAATTCTAACCCTATCTCCTAGTCATCACTGTGACACGTAATCCCTAACCCTAATTCTAAACCGCTAACCCTAACCGTAACCCTACCTACAACCCTAACACTGACAGTAACTCTTATTTCTAACCCCAACACTATGCCTAACAAAAACCCTAACCCTTGACCCTAACCCTTCACCCTAACCCCTAAGCCTTACCCTAACCCTTAACCCTAATCCTAATCCTAACCATTAAACGTAACCCTAGCTCTTAAAGCTAACCCTAAACCTTACCCTCACGACTAGACCTAACCCTGACACTAACCTAAAACCTAACCCTAACCAGAACCCCTAAAGCTAACCCTAAACCCTATCCCTAACCCTAGCAGTAAACTTTAACGCTAAACCTAAGCCCAACCCGTAACCCTAATACTATCCTTTTACCCTAAAACTAACCCCTAAACCTAACCCCTATACCTCACCCTAACTCTAACCCCAATCCTAATTCTAACCATACCCCTTCATAAAACTCTAACTCCTAACCGCTAACCCTAACACTAACCAATAACCCTACTCACTAATCCCTAACCCTAACGCTTAACCTTTACCCTAACCGTTAACCCTCACCCTAAATCTTAACACTGACCCTAACCTTAAACTTTAACTCTAAGCCTAACCCTTAACCCTACAGTAAGGAAGACCCTTAATGCTAATGGGATCCCTTATCCCTAACCCTAACACTACAGCTAAAAATAACCCTAACCTTGGATCCTTAAACCTAACCCCTAACACTTACTTTAACCCCAAACCCTAACCCTAATCCTAAGCATTAAACCTAACCCTATCTCTTAACCCTAACGCTAGCCCTTACCCTAACGCCTAGATCTAACCCTAAATCTAACCTACCGCCTAATCCTAATCTTAAGCCCTAATGCTAACACTAACCGTGAACCCTAAACCTACCCGTAAGCCTTAACACTAACCCTATCCGTGAACCTTAACCCTGACCCTAACCATTATCCGCACCCAAGCATTTAACCCTGATTCTAACCCTAATCCTTAATGATAAACCTAACACTAAACCCTAACCCTAAGCCCAACACTTAACCCTAATTCTATCCCTTAACCCTAACCCTAACCCCAATGCTACCCCCTAAACGTAACCCTAACCGTGACCAGTAAACCTAAACCTAACCTCTAACACAAACCATAGCACATAACTCTAACCCTAAAACTAACGATAAACCTAACCCTAACCCTAACCCTAAACCCTAACTCTTAACCTTAACCCTAAGCGTTAACTCTCACGCTAACCTTTAATCCTAACCCTAATCCTAATCTTCAACCCTAAACCTAACACTTAACCCTAACCCTGTACCAAACCCTAACCCCTCATCTTAACCCTAACCGTAAACCTCAACCCTAAACCAAAGTGTAACCGTTAAACCTAAGAGTAACCTTTAACACTAACCCTATTCCCTAACCCTAAGCCCTCACCCTAACACTAAACTTCATCCTTAACCCTAACCAGAATGCTAACCCTAAATCTCATTCTCAGACTTCTTGCTTTCTTAGAGTTTAGAAAGCCTGCAATCCTTCCATGCCATACGTGAAAGGAGGCTCTACACTGTGTCCTGCATGAAACCAACGGGCCCATACCCAGAGTATGATAGAGTGGGTTCCCGGGTACAATCCCAGCCCCCTAAACTCCCCCCGCCCGCCTAATGCAGACAGGGCCCGTGCGCTAAGCATAAACAATACCTTTAACAGATAACCCTAACCCTGAACATAACACCCAACCCTGTTCCTATTTCTCCCCTTAACACATAACCCTCACCATGCGCCTAACTTTAACCTCTTATCCTAACGTTAATGCATAACCCATTTCCTGAGAACAACCCCTATCCCATAATTCTAACCCTATCTCCTAGTCATCACTGTGACACCTAATCCCTAACAATAATTCTAAACCGCTAACCCTAACCGTAACCCTACCTACAACCCTAACACTGACAGTAACCCTTACTTCTCACCCCAACGCTATGCCTAACAAAAACCCTACCCCTTGACCCTAACCCTTCACCCTAACCCCTAAGCCTTACCCTAACCCTTAACCCTAATCCTAATCCTAACCATTAAACCTAACCCTAGCTCTTAAAGCTAACCCTAAACCTTACCCTCACGACTAGACCTAACCTTGACACTAACCTAACACCTAACCCTAACCAGAACCCCTAAACCTAACCCCTATACCTCACCCTAACTCTAACCCCAATCCTAATTCTAACCATACCCCTTCATAAAACACTAACTCCTAACCGCTAACCCTGGCACTAACCAAAAACCCTAATCACTAATCCCTAACCCTAACGCTTAACCTTTACCCAAACCGTTAACCCTCACCCTAAATCTTAACCCTGACCCTAACCTTAACCTTTACTCTAAGCCTAACCCTTAACCCTACAGTAAGGAAGACCCTTAATGCTAATGGGATCCCTTATCCCTAACCCTAACACTACAGCTAAAAATAACCCTAACCTTGGATCCTTAAACCTAACCCATAACACTTACTTTAACCCCAAACCCTAACCCTAATCCTAAGCATTAAACCTAACCCTATCTCTTAACCCTAACGCTAGCCCTTACCCTAACGCCTAGATCTAACCCTAAATCTAACCTATCGCCTAATCCTAACCTTAAGCCCTAATGCTAACACTAATCCTGAACCCTAAACCTACCTGTAACCCTTAACACTAACCCTATCTGTGAACCTAAACCCTGACCCTAACCATTACCCGCACCCAAGCATTTAACCCTGACCCTAACCCTAATCCTTAATGCGAACCTTAACACTAAACCCTAACCCTAAGCCCAACACATAACCCTAATCCTATCCCTTAACACTAACCCTAACCCTAACCCTAATGCTAACCCCTAAAACTAACCCTAACCTTGATCAGTAAACCTAACCCTAACCTCTAACACAAACCATAGCACATAACTCTAACCCTAAAACTAACCTTAACCCTAACCCTAAACCCTAACACTTAACCTTAACCCTAAGCGTTAACTCTCACGCTAACCTTTAATCCTAACCCTAATCCTAATCTTCAACCCTAAACCTAACACTTAACCCTAACCCTGTACCAAACCCTAACCCCTCATCTTAACCCTAACCCTAAACCTCAACCCTAAACCAAAGTGTAACCGTTAAACCTAAGAGTAACGTTTAACCCTAACCATATTCCCTAACCCTAGCCCTCACCCTAACACTAAACTTCATCCTTAACCCTAACCATAATCCTAACCCTATATCTAATTCTCAGACTTCTTGCTTTCTTAGAGTTTAGAAAGCCTGCAATCCTCCCATGCCATGCGTGAAAGGAGGCTCTACCACTGTGTCCTGCATGAAACCCACGGGCCCATACCCAGAGTATGATAGAGTGGGTTCCCGGGTACAATCCCAGCCCCCTAAACTCCTCCAGCCCGCCTAATGCAGACAGGGCCCGTGCGCTAAGCATAAACAATACCTTTAACAGATAACCCTAACCCTGAACATAACACCCAACCCTATTCCTATTTCTCCCCTTAACACGTAAACCTCACCGTGCGCCTAACTTTAACCTCTTATCCTAACGTAAATGCATAACCCATTTCCTGAGAACAACCCCATCCCATAATTCTAACCCTATCTACTAGTCATCACTGTGACACCTAATCCCTAACCCTAATTCTAAACCGCTAACCCTAACCGTAACCCTACCTACAACCCTAACACTGACAGTAACCCTTACTTCTAACCCCAACGCTATGCCTAACAAAAACCCTAACCCTTGACCCTAACCCTTCACCCTAACCCCTAAGCCTTACCCTAACCCTTAACCCTAATCCTAATCCTAACAATTAAACCTAACCCTAGCTCTTAAAGCTAACACTAAACCTTACCCTAATGACTAGACCTAACCCTGACACTAACCTAACACCTAACCCTAACCAGAACCCCTAAACGTAACCCCTATACCTCACCCTAACTCTAACCCCAATCCTAATTCTAACCATACCCCTTCATAAAACACTAACTCCTAACTGCTAACCCTAGCACTAACCAAAAACC